>NW_027047185.1:0-16649 GCF_025399875.1 Dalotia coriaria
GTAGATCGTTGAAATCGTTCAAATAGACGCAATATTAATAAAACGAATAATAAAAATTTCGTCGATTTTATGCTGTTTTACGCGTTAAAACGCTGGATTAAAGCTCAAAACGTGCTGTTTTGCTAAAATAAGCATTTTCAAGCATTTCCAGATCGTTGAAATCGTCTAAATAGACGCAATATTAATAAAAAAAACGAATAATAAAAAATTCGTCGTTTTTATGCTGTTTTACGCGATAAAACGCAGACAAAAGCTCAAAACGTGCTGTTTTGCTAAAATAAGCATTTTCAAGCATTTGAGATCGTTGAAATCGTTCAAATAGAAGCCAAATATTAATAAAAACGAATAATAAAAATTTCGTCGTTTTATGCTGTTTTACGCGTTAAAACGCAGATTAAAGCTCAAAACGTGCTGTTTTGCTAAAATAAGCATTTTCAAGCATTTTAGATCGTTGAAATCGTTCAAATAGACGCAATATTAATAAAAAACGAATAATAAAAATTCGTCGTTTTATGCTGTTTTACGCGTTAAAAACGCAGATTAAAAGCTCAAAAACGTGCTAAGTTTTGCCAAAATAAGCATTTTCAAGCATTTTAGATCATTGAAATCAGCCCTGCCCGAAGCAATATTAATAAAAAAACGAATAATGTACCCGTCGTTTTATGTTGTTTAGGCGTTGTGCAGATTAAAAGCTCAAAACGTGCTGTTTTGCTAAAATAAGCATTTTCAAGCATTTTAGATTGTTGAAACCGTTCAAATAGACGCAATATTAATAAAAAACGAATAATAAAAATTCCCGTCGTTTTTATGCTGCTTTACGCGCTAAAACGCTGATTAAAAGCTCAAAACGTGCTGTTTTGCTAAAAATAAGCATTTTCAAGCATTTTAGTTCGCTGGAAATCGTTCAAATAGACGCAATATAAATAAAAAAACGAATAATAAAAATTCGTCGTTTTTATGCTGTTTTACGCGTTAAAACGCAGATTAAAGCTCAAAACGTGCTGTTTTGCTAAAATAAGCATTTTCAAGCATTTTAGATCGTTGAAATCGTTCAAATAGAAGAAATATTATTAAAAAACGAATAATAAAAAATTCGCTGTCGTTTTATGCCGTTTTACGCGTTAAAAACGCAGATTAAAGCCTTCAAAATGCGCTGTTTTGCTAAAAATAAGCATTTTCAAGCATTTTAGATCGTTGAAATCGTTCAAATAGAAGCAATATTAATAAAAAACGAATAATAAAAATGTTGTCGTTTTTATGCTGTTTTACGCGTTAAAAACGCAGATTAAAAGCTCAAACGTGCTGTTTTGCTAAAATAAGCATTTTCTGCCATTTTAGATCGTTGAAATCGTTCAAATAGAAGCAATATTATTAAAAACGAATAATAAAAATTCGTCGTTTTTATGCTGTTTTACGCGTTAAAACGCAGATTAAAGCTCAAAACGTGCTGTTTTGCTAAAATAAGCATTTTCAAGCATTTTAGATCGCTGGAAATCGTTCAAATAGACAATATTAATAAAAAAAAAACGAATAATAAAAATTCGTCGTTTTATGCTGTTTTACGCGTTAAAAAACGCAGATTAAAGCCTTCAAAACGCGCTGTTTTGCTAAAATGGCATTTTCGGGCATTTTAGATCGCTGGAACGTTCAAATACGTTAACATTAATAAAACGAAATAATAAAAATTCGTCGTTTTATTTTTTTACGCGTTAAAACGCAGATTAAAGCCCAAACGTGCTGTTTTGCTAAAAATAAGCATTTTCAAGCATTTAGATCGTTGAAATCGTTCAAATAGACGCAATATTAATAAAAATCTAACAATAAAAAATTTCGTCGTTTTATCCTGTTTTGCGCAAGCTGGCTACAACGCAGATTAAAAGCTCAAAACGTGCTGTTTTGCTAAAATAAGCATTTTCAAGCATTTTAGATCGTTGAAATCGTTCAAATAGACGCAATATTAATAAAACGACAATAAAAAATTCGTCGTTTTATGCTGTTTTACGCGTTAAAACGCAGATTAAAGCTCAAAATGCGCTGTTTTGCTGCAAATGAGCATTTTCAAGTATTTTAGATCGCTGAAATCGTCTAAATACAAGTTAAATATTAATAAAAAAAAACGAATAATAAAAATTCGTTCGTTTTTATTTTTTTACGCTGCTAAAACGCAGATTAAAAGCTCAAAACGTGTGCTGTTTTGCTAAAATAAGCATTTTCAAGCATTTTAGATCGCTGGAAATCGTTCAAATAGACGCGCAATATTAATAAAAAAACGAATAATAAAAATTTCGTCGTTTTATTCCGTTTTACGCGTTAAAGCGCAGAATAAAGCTCAAACGTGCTGTTTTGCTAAAATAAGCATTTTCAAGCATTTTAGATCGCTGGAAATCGTTCAAATAGAAGCAATATTAATAAAAAACGAATAATAAAAAATTCGTCGTTTTTATGCTGTTTTACGCGTTAAAACGCAGATTAAAGCTCAAAACGTGCTGTTTTGCTAAAATAAGCATTTTCAAGATTTGTGATCGTTGAAATCGTTCAAATAGACGCAATATTAATAAAAACGAATAACAAAAAATTCGTCGTTTTTATGCTGTTTTACGCGTTAAACGCAGATTAAAGCTCTCAAAACGTGCTGTTTTGCTAAATAAGCATTTTCAAGCATTTTAGATCGCTGGAACCGTTCAAATAGACGCAATATTAATAAAAAACGAATAATAAAAAAAATCGTCGTTTTTATGCTGTATTACGCGTTAAAACGCGCAGATTAAAGCTCAAACGCTGTTTTGCTAAAATAAGCATTTTCAAGCATTTTAGATCGTTGAACCGTTCAACAGACGGGCTGATAATAAAACGAATAATAAAAAATCTGTCGTTTTATGTTGTTTTACGCGTTAAACGCAGATTAAAGCTCAAAACGTGCAGTTTTGCTGCTAAAATAAGCATTTCAAGCATTTAGATCGTTGAAATCGTTCAAATAGAAGCAATATTAATAAAAACGAATACAAAAAAAACCGTCGTTTTATGTTGTTTTGCGCGTTAAACGCAGATTAAAGCTCAAACGCTGTTTTATAAAATACATTTTCAAGCATTTTAGATCGTTGAAATCGTTCAAATAGATAATATTAATGTAAAAAAAAAAAACGAATAATAAAAAATTCGTCGTTTTTATAGTTGTTTTACGCGTTAAACGCAGCTTAAAGCTCAAAACGTGCTGTTTTGCTAAAATAAGCATTTTCAAGCATTTTAGATCGTTGAAATCGTCTTCAAATAGACGCGAATATTAATAAAAACGAATAATAAAAATTTCGTCGTTTTATGCTGTTTTATGCGTTAAAACGCTGGATTAAAGCTCAAAACGTGCCGTTTGCTAAAATAAGCATTTTCAAGCATTTTATATCGTTGAAATCGTTCAAATAGAAGCAATATTAATAAAAACGAATACTGCAATCTGTCGTTTTATGCTGTTTACGCGTTAAAAACGCAGATTAAAAGTTCTCAAAAATCAAAAGCTGTTTTGCTAAAATAAGCATTTTCAAGCATTTTAGATCGTTGAAATCGTTCAAATAGACGCAATATTAATAAAAAACGAATAATAAAAATTGTCGTTTTATGTTGCTGTATTACGCGTTAAACGCAGATTAAAGCTCAAACGTGCTGTTTGCTAAAATAAGCATTTTCAAGCATTTTAGATCGTTGAAATCGTTCAAATAGACGCACATTAATAAAAACGAATAATAAAAATTCGTCTTTTTATGCTGTTTTACGCGTTAAACGCAGATTAAAAGCTCAAAACGTGCTGTTTTGCCAAAAATAAGCATTTTCAAGCATTTTAGATCGTTGAAATCGTTCAAATAGAAGCAATATTAATAAAAACGAATAATAAAAAATCGTCGTTTTTATGTGTTTTACGCGTTAAACGCAGATTAAAAGCCTCAAAACGTGCTGTTTTGCTAAAATAAGCATTTTCAAGCATTTTAGATCGTTGAAATCGTTTAAATAGAAGCAATATTAATAAAAAAAGAATAATAAAAATTGTCATTTTTATTCTGTTTTACGCGTTAAACGCAGATTAAAACTCAAAACGTGCTGTTTTGCTAAAATAAGCATTTTCAAGCATTTTAGATCGTTGAAATCGTTCAAATAGACGCAATATTTAAAAAAAAACGAATAACAAAACTTCGTCGTTTTATGCTGTTTTACGCGTTAAAACGCAGATTAAAGCTCAAAACGTGCTGTTTTGCTAAAATAACATTTGCAAGCATTTTAGATCGTTGAAATAAGTTCAAAAGCAATATTAATAAAAACGAATAATAAAAAATGCGTCTTTTTTTGCTGTTTTACGCGTTAAAACGCAGATTAAACTCAAAACGTGCTGTTTTTTCTAAAATAAGCATTTTAAGCATTTTAGATCGTTGAAATCGTTCAAATAGACGCAATATTAATAAAAACGAATAATAAAAAAATTTTGTCGTTTTTATGCTGTTTTACGCGTTAAAACGCAGGGTTAAAGCTCAAAACGTGCTGTTTTGCTAAAATAACATTTTAAGCATTTTAGATCGTTTAAATCGTTCAAATGAAGCAATATTAATAAAAACGAATAAAAAAATTCGTCGTTTTATGCTGTTTTACGCGTTAAAACGCAGATTAAAGCTCAAAACGTGCTGTTTTGCTGCTAAAAATAAGCATTTTCAAGCATTTTAGATCGTTGAAATCGTTCAAATAGACGCAATATTAATAAAAAAGAATAATAAAAATTCGTCGTTTTATGCTGTTTTTCGCGTTAAAACGCAGAATAAAAGCTCAAAACGTGCTGTTTTGCTAAAATAAGCATTTTTAAGCATTTTAGATCGTTGAAATCGTTTAAATAGAGCAATATTAATAAAAACGAATAATTAAAATTCGTCGTTTTTAATGCAGTTTTACGCGTTAAAACGCAGATTAAAGCTCAAAACGTGCTGTTTTGCTAAAATAAGCATTCTCAAGCATTTTAGATAGTTGAAATCGTTCAAATAGAAGCAATTTATAAAAACGAATAATAAAAATTTCGTCGTTTTATGCTGTTTTACGCGTTAAAACGCAGAATAAAAGCTCAAAACGTGCTGTTTGCTAAAATAAGCATTCTCAAGCATTTTAGATCGTTAAATCCGTTCCCAATAGAAGCAATATTAATAAAAACGAATAATAAAAAAAAACGTCGTTTTTTTGCTGTTTACGCGTTAAAACGCAGATTAAAACTCAAAACGTGCTGTTTTGCTAAAATAAGCATTTTCAAGCATTTTAGATCGTTGAAATCCCTTCAAATAGACGCAATATTAATAAAACGAATAATAAAAAATTCGTCCCTTTTATGCTGTTTTACGCGTTAAAACGCAGATTAAAAGCTCCCAAAAAGTGCTGTTTTGCTAAAATAATCATTTTCAAGCATTTTAGATCGTTGAAATCGTTCAAATAGAAGCAATATTAATAAAAAGGAATAATAAAAAATTCGTCGTTTTATGCTGTTTTACGCGTTAAAACGCAGATTAAAGCTCAAAACGTGCTGTATTGCTAAAATAAGCATTTTCAAGCATTTTTAGATCGTTGAAATAGTTCAAATAGAAGCAATATTAATAAAAACGATAATAAAAAATTTCGTCGTTTTTTTGTTTTTTTACGCGTTCAAACGGGAGATTAAAACCCCAAAACGTGCTGTTTTGCTAAAATAAGCATTTTTAAGCATTTTTGATCGTTGAAATCGTTTTTAAAAAGAAGCAATATTAATAAAAAAAAGAATAATAAAAAAATTTGTCATTTTATGCTGTTTTTCGCGTTAAAACGCAGATTAAAAACTCAAAAAGTGCTGTTTTGCTAAAATAAGCATTTTCAAGCATTTTTTGATCGTGGGAAAACGTTCAAAAAAGAAAATATTAATAAAAAAAGAATAACAAAAAATTCGTCGTTTTTTTTGCTGTTTTACGCGTTAAAACGCAGATTAAAACTCAAAAAAGTGCTGTTTTGCTTTTAAAAAAATCATTTTCAAGCATTTTTTGATCGTTGGGAAAACGTTCAAAAGAAACAATATTAATAAAACGAATAATAAAAATTTGTCGTTTTTATGCTGTTTTACGCGTTAAAACGCAGATTAAAACTCAAAACGTGATTGTTTAAAAAAAGCATTTTCAAACATTTTTTGATCGTTGAAATAGTTCAAATAGAAGCAATATTAATAAAAAAAAGATTAATAAAAAAATTCCCCTCGTTTTAGGGTGATTTACGCGTTAAAACGGATTAAAGCCCCAAAACGTGCTGTTTTGCTAAAATAAAAACATTTTCAAGCATTTTAGATCGTTGAAATCGTTCAAATAGACGCAAAAAAAAAAAAAAAAACGAATAATTAAAAAATTTTGTCGTTTTTTAAAAATTTTACGCGTTAAAACGGAATAAAAACTCAAAAAAGTGCTGTTTTTTTTAAAAATAAGCATTTTTAAGCATTTTAGATCGTTGGGAAAACGTTCAAATAGAAGCAATATTAATAAAAAAGAATAATAAAAAAAATTTGTCGTTTTTTTGCTGTTTTACGCGTTAAAAAAGCAGATTAAAAACTCAAAACGTGCTGTTTTGCTAAAAAAAGCATTTTCAAGCATTTTTTGATCGTTGAAATCCCTTCAAATAGAAGCAATATTAATAAAAAACGAATAATAAAAATTTCTGTTTTTTTGCTGTTTTTTCGCGTTAAAAAAGAGATTAAAAACTCAAAACGTGCTGTTTTGCTAAAAAAAAGCATTTTCAAAAACCCTTTTAGATCGTTTAAATCTTTTAAATAGAAGCAATATTTAAAAAAAAAGAATAATAAAAAGTCATTTTATGCTGTTTTTCGCGTTAAAACGCAGATTAAAACTCAAAAAAGTGCTGTTTTGCTAAAATAAAAGCATTTTCAAGCATTTTACATCGTTGAAATCATTTCAAATAGAAGCAATATAAATAAAAACGAATAATAAAGAAATTTCGTCGTTTTATGCTGTTTTTACGCGTTAAAACGCAGATTAAAGCTCAAAACGTGCTGTTTTGCTAAAATAAGCATTTTCAAGCATTTTAGATCGTTGAAATCGTTTAAATAGAGAAGCAATATTAATAAAAACGAATAATAAAATTTGTCATTTTATGCTGTTTTACGCGTTGAAACGCAGATTAAAAGCTCAAGAAACACGTGCTGTTTTAAAATAAGCATTTCAAGCATTTTAGATCTTGAAATCGTTCAAATAGACGCAATATTATTAATAAAAACGAATAACAAAGCACAAATCGTTTATGCTGTTTACGCGTTAAAACGCAGATTAAAAGAAACTCAAAACGTGCTGTTTTGCTAAATAATCATTTGCAAGCATTTAGATCGTTGAAATCGTTTCAAAACTAGAAGCAATAATAAAACGAATAATAAAAATTCGTCGTTTTTATGCTGTTTTTGCGCGTTAAAAGAAACGCAGATTAAAGCTCAAAACGTGCTGTTTGCTAAAAGTAAACATTTCAAGCATTTTAGATCGTTGAAATAGTTCAAATAGAAGCAATATTATTAATAAAACGAATAATAAAAATTCGTCGTTTTATGCTGTTTACGCGTTAAAACGCAGATTAAAGCTCAAAACGTGCTGTTTTGCTGCGATAAGCATTTTCAAGCATTTTAGATCGTTGAAATCGTTCAAATAGACGCAATAATGTAATAAAAGCGAATATGCACTTCGTCGTTTTTATGCTGTTTTACGCGTTAAAACGCAGATTAAAACTCAAAACGTGCTGTTTTGCTAAAATAAGCATTTTAAGCATTTTAGATCGTTAAAATCGTTCGGAAATAGAAGCAATATTAATAAAAGGCGAATAGCAAAAACTTCGTCGTTTTTATGCTGTTTTGCGCGTTAAAACGCAGATTAAAACTCAAAACGTGCTGTTTGCTAAAATAATCATTTTCAAGCATTTTAGATCGTTGAAATCGTTCAAATAGAAGCAATATTAATAAAAACGAATAATAAAAATTCGTCGTTTTTATGTGCTGTTTTACGCGTTAAACGCAGATTAAAAACTCAAAACGTGCTGTTTTGCTAAAATAAACATTTTCAAGCATTTTTAGATCGTTGAAATAGTTCAAATAGAAGCAATATTAATAAAAACGAATAATAAAAATTCGTCGTTTTATGCTGTTTTACGAGTTAAGAAAAACGCAGATTAAAGCTCAAAACGTGCTGTTTTGCTAAGATGCCCATTTTCAAGCATTTTAAGATCGTTACGAAATCGTTGGAAAATAGACATAATATTAATAAAAAACGAATATTAAGAAATTTCGTCGTTTTTTATGCTGTTTTGCCGTTAAAACGCAGATTAAAACTCAAAACGTGCTGTTTTGCTAAAATAAGCATTTTAAGCATTTTAGATCGTTGAAATCGTTCAAATAGAAGCAATATTAATAAAAACGAATAATAAAAATTCGTCGTTTTTATATGTTTACGCGTTAAAACGCAGATTAAAGCTCAAAACGATGCTGTTTTTGCTAAAATAAACGCATTTTCAAGCATTTTAGATCCGTTGAAATCCGTTCAAAATAGACGCAATAAAATAAAAAACGAATAATAAAAATTTCTGTGTCGTTTTTTATGCTGTTTTGCATAGCGTTAAAACGCAGATAAACTCAAAACGTGCTGTTTTGCTAAAATAAAGTATTTTCAAGTATTTTAGATCGTTGAAATCGTTCAAATAGACGCAATATTAATAAAAATGAATAATAAAATTTCGTCGTTTTTTATGCTGTTTAGACGTTAAAACGCAGATTAAAGCAAAACGTGCTGTTTGTAAAATAATTTTCAAGCATTTTAGATTGTTAAATCGTTCAAATAGACGCAATAGTAACAAAAACGAATAATAAATTTCGTCGTTTTTTATGCTGCTTTGCAGCGTTTTGAAACGCTGATTAAAGCTCAAAACGCGTGCTGTTTTGCTAAAATAAGCATTTTCAAGCATTTTAAATCGTTGGGAAATCGTTCAAATAGACGCAATATAAAATAAAAACGAAAAATAAAAATTCGTCGTTTTTTTTTATTAACGTTTACGCGTTAAAACGCAGATTTAAAAGCTCAAAACGTGCTGTTTTGCTAAAATAAGCATTTTCAAGCATTTTAGATCGTTGGGAAATCGTTCAAATAGAAGCAATATTAGTAAAACGAAGATAATAAAAGAACGTCGTTTTTTATGCTGTTTTACGCGTTGAAACGCAGATTAAAGCTCAAAACGTGCTGTTTTGCTAAAATAAGCATTTTCAAGCATTTTTAGATCGTTGAAATCGTTTCAAATAGAAGCAATATTAATAAAAACGAATTATAAAAAATTCGTAGATTTTTATGCTGTTTACGCGTAAATTGCAGATTAAAGCTCAAAACGTGCTGTTTTATACAAAATAGCATTTTCAAGCATTTTAGATCGTTGAAATCGATCAAATAGACGCAATAATAATAAAAACGAATAATAAAAAATTCGTCGTTTTTTATGCTGTTTTGCACGCGTTAAAACGCAGATTAAAGCTCAAAACGTGCTGCTTTGCCGGTAAGCATTTTTCAAGCATTTTAGATCGTTGAAATCGTTTCAAATAGAAGCAATATTAATAAAAACGAATAATAAAAATTCGTCGTTTTTATGCTGTTTTACGCGTTAAAACGCAGATTAAAGCTCAAAACGTGCTGTTTAAAATAAGCATTTTCAAGCATTTTAGATGGTTGGAAATCGTTCAAATAGACGCAATATTAATAAAAACGAATAATAAAAATTTCGTCGTTTTTATGCTGTTTTACGCGTTAAACGCAGATTAAAGCTCAAAACGTGCTGTTTTGCTAAAATAAGCATTTTCAAGCATTTTGATCGTTGAAATCGTTCAAATAGAAGCAATATTAATAAAAACGAATAATAAAAAATTCGTCGTTTTATGCTGTTTTGCCCGTTAAAAACGCAGATTAAAGCTCAAAACGTGCTGTTTTGCTTTAAAATAAGCATTTTTCAAGCATTTTAGATCGTTGAAATCGTTTAAATAGAGCAATATTAATAAAAACGAATAATAAAAATTCGTCATTTTTATGCTGTTTTACGCGTTAAAACAGATTAAACTCAAAACGTGCTGTTTGCTAAAATAAAAGCATTTTCAAGCATTTTAAGATCGTTGCAGAAATCGTTCAAATAGACGCAATATTAATAAAACGAATAATAAAAATTTCGTCGTTTTATGCTGTTTTATGCGTTAAAACGCTGATTAAAGCTCAAAACATTGCTGTTTTGCTAAAAGCATTTTCAAGCATTTTTAGATCGTTGAAATCGTTCAAATAGAAGCAATAGTAATAAAAACGAATAATAAAAATTCGTCGTTTTTTATGCTGTTTTACGCGTTAAAACGCAGATTACAGCTCAAAACGTGCTGTTTTGCTAAAATAAGCATTTTCAAGCATTTTAGATCGTTGAAATCGTTCAAGCGGGCGCAATATTAATAAAAACGAATAATAAAAAATTTCGTCGTTTTTATGCTGTTTTACTTGCGTTAGAGCGCAGATTAAAAACTCAAACGATGCTGTTTTGCTACGTAGTACCCAAGCGTTTTAGATCGGGTGAAATCGTTCAAATAGAAATATTAATAAAACGAATAGCAAAAACTGCGTCAGACTTTTTATGCTGTTTACGCGTTAAAACGCAGATTAAAACTCAAAACGTGCTGTTTTGCAAAATAATCATTTTCAAGCATTTTAAATCGTTGAAATCATTTGGAAATAGAAACAATATTAATAAAACGAATAATAAAAATTCGTCGTTTTTATGCTGTTTTACGCGTTAAAACGCAATTAAAGCTCAAAACATTAACTGTTTTGCTAAAATAAGATTTCAAAGCATTTTTAGATCGTTGGAAATAGTTCAAATAGAAGCAATATTAATAAAAAACAGATAATAAAAATTCGTCGTTTTTTATGCTGTTTTACGAGTTAAACACGTTAAAGCTCAAAAACGTGCTGTTTTAAAATAAGCATTTTTCAAGCATTTTTAGATCGTTGAAATCGTTCAAATAGACGCAATATTAATAAAAACGGAATAATAAAAATTTCGTCGTTTTATGCTGTTTTACGCGTTAAACGCAGATTAAAGCTCAAAACGTGCTGTTTTGCTAAAATAAGCATTTTTTAAGCATTTTTAGATCGTTGAAATCGTTCAAATAGAAGCAATATTTAATAAAAGAGCGAATAATAAAAATTCGTCGTTTTTATGCTGTTTACGCGTTAAAACGCAGATTAAAAGCTGAAACGTGCTGTTTTGCGCTTTCAAATAAGCATTTTCAAGCATTTTTAGATCGTTGGAAATCGTTTAAATAGACGCAATAAAATAAAAACGAATAATAAAAATTTCGTCACGTTTTATGCTTTTACGCGTTAAAAATAAATTATTTCAAGCATTTTAGATCGCGTTGAAATCGATTTCAAATAGACGCAATATTAATAAAAACGAATAATAAAAAATTTCGTCGTTTTTTTATGCTGTTTTACGCGTTAAAACGCAGATTAAAGCTCAAAACGTGTGCTGTTTTGTAAAATAAGCATTTTCAAGCATTTTTAGATCATTGAAATCGTTCAAATAGAAACAATATTAATAAAACGAATAATAAAAATTCGTCGTTTTTATGCTTTGTTTTTGAGCGTTAAAACGCAGATTAAAGCTCAAAACGTGCTGTTTTGCTGAAATAAGCATTTTTCAAGCATTTTGGATTTGTTGAAATCGTTCAAATAGACGCAATATTAATAAAAACTGAATAATAAAATTTCGTCGTTTTATGCTGTTTTACGAGTAAAACGCTGATTAAAACTCAAAACGTTGCTGTTTTGCTAAAATAAACATTTTCAAGCATTTACATCGTTGAAATCGTTCAAATAGACGCAATATAAATAAAAACGAATAATAAAAATTCGTCGTTTTATGCTGTTTACGCGTTAAACGCAGATTAAAAGCTCAAAACGTGCTGTTTTGCTAAAATAAACGTGCAAGCATTTTAGATCGTTGAAATCGTTTTAAATATAAGCAATATTAATAAAAACGAATAATAAAAATTCGTCACGTTTTTATGCTGTTTTGCGGTAAAGCAGATTAAAGCTCAAAACGTGCTGTTTTGCTAAAATAAGCATTTTCAAGCATTTTAGATCGTTCAGAAATCGTTCAAATAGAAGCAATATTAATAAAAACGAATAATAAAAAAATTCGTCGTTTTTATGCTTTTGTTTACGCGTTAAAACGCAGCAAGAAACTCAAAACGTGCTGTTTTGCTAAAATAAGCATTTTCAGAAGCATTTTAGATCGTTGAAATCGTTCAAATGAGCGCAATATTAATAATAAAACGAATAATAATAAAAATTTCTAATCGTTTTTATGCTGCGCGTTAAAACGCTGATTAAAGCTCAAAACGTGCTGTTTGCTAAAATAAGCATTTTTCAAGCATTTTAGATCGTTGAAATCGTTCAAATAGAAGCAATATTAATAAAAACGAATAATAAAAATTCGTCGTTTTATGCTGTTTTACGCGATTTAAAACGCAGATTACAGCTCAAAAACGTACTTTGAGGATTTACTTTAAAATAAAGCTTACATTTTTCAAAAGCATTTTACATCGTTGAAATCTTTCAAATGAAGCAATATAAATAAAAACGAATAATAAAAGTTTCGTCGTTTTTATGCTGTTTTACGCGTTAAAACGCAGATTAAAAGCTCAAAAACGCGCTGTTTTGCTAAAATAAGCATTTTCAAGCATTTTAGATCGTTGAAATCGTTTTAAATAGAAGCAATATTAATAAAAACGAATAATAAAAAATTCGTCATTTTATACTTTTGTTTTTACTTGTTAAACGCAGATTAAAGCTCAAAACGTGCTGTTTGCTAAAATAAACATTTTTCAAGCATTTTAGATCGTTGAAATCACGTTCAAATAGACGCAATATTAATAAAAACAGATAACAAAAACTACCGTCGTTTTTTATGCTGTTTTACGCGTTAAAACGCAGATTAAACTCAAAACACATTAGCTGTTTTTGCTAAAATAATCATTTGCAAGCATTTTAGATCGTTGTCATTGCAAATAGAAGCAATATTAATAAAAAACGAATAATAAAAAAATTGTGATGATGGTTTTATGCTGTTTTACGCGTTAAAACGCAGATTAAAAACTCAAAACGTGCTGTTTTGCTAAAGTAAAGCATTTTCAAGCATTTTAGATCGTTGAAATCGTTTCAAATAGACGCAATATTAATAAAACGAATAATAAAAAATTTCGTCGTTTTATGCTGTTTTACGCGTTAAAACGCAGATTAAAGCTCAAAACGATGCTGTTTTGCCAAAATAAGCATTTTCAAGCATTTTAGATATTTGAAATCGTTCGAATAGAAACGTAGTAATAAAAACGAATAATAAAAATTCGTCGTTTTGCCGTACACAGGCGTTAAAACGCAGATTAAAGCAAAACGTGCTGTTTTGCTAAAATAAGCATTTTCAAGCATTTTAGATTGTTGAAATCGTTCAGTAAGACGCAATTTTAACAAAAAAACGAATATTAAAAATTTCGTCGTTTTTATGCTGGCACACGCGTTAAAACGCTGATTAAAGCTCAAAACGTGCTGTTTTGCTGAAAATAAGCATTTTTTCAGCATTTAAATCGTTAAAATCGTTCAAATAGACGCAATATAAATAAAAACGAAAAATAAAAATTCGTCGTTTTTATGCTGTTTTACGCGTTAAAACGCAGATTAAAAGCTCAAAACGTGCTGTTTTGCTAAAATAACATTTCAAGCATTTTAGATCGTTGAAATCGTTCAAATAGAAGCAATGATAATAAAAAGCAGATAATAAAAATTTCGTCGTTTTATGCTGTTTACGCGTTAAAACGCAGATTAAACTCAAAACGTGCTGTTTGCCGCTGCAAAATAAGCATTTTCCAGCATTTTAGATCGTTGAAATCGTTGGTTTAAATAGAGCAATGTCGGCAAAACGAATAATAAAAAATTCGTCGTTTTTTGCTGTTTTACGCGTTAAAACGCAGATTAAAACTCAAAACGATAACGACACTGCGTAAGCATTTTCAAGCATTTTTAGATCGTTGAAATCGATCAAATAGACGCAATATTAATAAAAACGAATAATAAAAAATTCGTCGTTTTTTATGCTGTTTTCACGCGTTAAAACGCAGATTAAAGCTCAAAACGTGCTGTTTTGCTAAAATAAACATTTTCAAGCATTTTTAGATCATTTGAAATCTTCAAATAGACGCAATAAAAATAAAAACGAATTAATAAAAATTTCGTCGTTTTTATGCTGTTTTACGCGTTAAAACAGAATAAAGCTCAAAAACGTGCTGTTTTGCTAAAATAAGCATTTCAAGCATTTTAGATCATTGAAATCGTTCAAATAGAAGCAATATTAATAAAAACGAATAGCGAAATTTACGTCGTTTTTATGCTGTGCGGCGTTAAAACGCAGATTAAGCTCAAAACGTGCTGTTTTGCGCAAAATAAGCATTTTCAAGCATTTTAGATTGATGAAATCATTCAAATAGACGCAATATTAACCGGCGAATAATAAAAATTTCGTCGTTTTATGCTGCTTTACGCGTTAAAACGCTGATTAAAGAACTCAAAACGTGCTGTTTTGCTAAAATAAGCATTTTCAAGCATTTAAATCGTTGCGTCACGTTCAAATAGACGCAATATAAATAAAAAACGAAAAATAAAAAATTCGTCGTTTTTATGCTTTGTTTTACGCGTTAAAACGCAGATTAAAACTCAAAACATTGTTTTGCTAAAATAAGCATTTTCCAGGAAGCATTTTAGATCGTTGAAATCGTTCAAATAGAAGCAATATTAATAAAAACGAATAATAAAATTTCGTCGTTTTTATGCTGTTTTACGTTAAAACGCAGATTAGAAACTCAAAACGTGCTGTTTTTGTAAAACCAGCATTTTCAAGCATTTTAGATCGTTGAAATCGTTCAAATAGAAGCAATATTAATAAAAACGAATAATAAAATTCGTCACGTTTTTTATGCTTTTATTTTACGCGTTTAAGGCGCGTTAAAAAAAGCTCAAAACGTGCTGTTTTTGCTAAAATAAACACATTTTCAAGCATTGCGGTGTTGAAATCAGATCAAATAGACGCAATATTAATAAAAACGAATAATAAAAATTCGTCGTTTTATGCTGTTTGCGTTAAAACAGATTAAAGCTCAAAACGTGCTGCTTTGCTAAAATAAGCTTTCAAGCATTTTAGATCGTTGAAATCGTTCCGGTAAAACAATATTAATAAAAACAGATAATAAAATTCGTCGTTTTTATGCTGTTTTGCGCGTTAAAACGCAGATTAAAACTCAAAAACGTGCTGTTTTGCTAAAGAATAAAGCATTTTCAAGAAAAGCATTTTAAGGTGGTTGAAATCGTTCAAATAGACATAATATTAATAAAAACGAATAATAAAAATTCGTCGTTTTTATGCTGTTTTGCGTTAAAACGCAGATTAAAACTCAAAACGTGCTGTTTTGCTAAAATAAGCTTGTTCAAGCTTGTTTTAGATCGTTGAAATCGTTCAAATAGAAGCAATATTAATAAAAACGAATAAACCAAAATTTAGTGGTTTTGTAGCATTTTGCGTTTAAAAACGCAGATTAAAAGCTCAAAACGTGCTGTTTTGCTAAAATAAGCATTTTCAAGCATTTTAGATCGTTGAAATCGTTCAAATATACGCAATATTAAATAAAAAGAAACGGAATAATAAAATTCGTCGTTTTATGCTGTTTACGCGTTAAACGCAGAATAAAGCTCAAAACGTGCTGTTCGCTGACCAAGCATTTTTCAATCATTTTAGATCGTTGAAATCGTTCAAAAGTAGAAGCAATATTAATAAAAACGAATAATAAAAAAAGTTAAGTCGTTTTTATGCTGTTTTGCGTTGTACGGGTAGAAGCTAAAACGTGCTGTTTTGCTAAAATGGCATTTTCGAAAGCATTTTAGATCGTTGAAATCGTTCCGTCGCTGGCAAAATAAAAACGAATAATAAAAAATTTGCGTCGTTTTTATGCTGTTTTACGCGTTCGCCGCAGATTAAAAGCTCAAAGCGTTGCCATTTTAGCAAAAGTGGCATTTTCGGCGTTTAAAATGGTTGAAATCGTTCAAATAGACGCAATAGTAATAAAACGAATAATAAAAATTTCGTCACGTTTTTATGCTGTTTTTACGCGTTAAAACGCAGATTAAAGCTCAAACGTGCTGTTTGCTAAAATAAGCATTTTCAAGCGTTTTGGTGCGTTGAAATCGTTCAAATAGAAGCAATATTAATAAAACGAATAATAAAAATTCGTCGTTTTATGCTGTTTTACGCGTTAAAACGCAGATTAAAATAAAACGTGCTGTTTTAACTGCGATAATAAGCATTTTCAAGCATTTTAGATGGTTGGGAAATCGTTCAAATAGACGCAATATTAATAAAAACGAATAATAAAAATTTTTCGTCGTTTTTATGCTGTTTTACGCGTTAAAACGCAGATTAAACTCAAAACGTGCTGTTTTGCACAAAATAAAGCATTTTCAGCATTTTAGATCGTTGAAATCGTTCCAAATAGAAGCAATATTAAT
>NW_027047186.1:0-16645 GCF_025399875.1 Dalotia coriaria
CAGCACGTTTTGAGATTTAATCTGCGTTTGAACGCGTAAAACAGCATAAAAACCGCGAATTTTTATTATTCGTTTTTTATTAATATTGCGTCCATTTGAAAAGATTTCAACGATCTAAAATGGTTGAAAAAGTTTTTTTTAGCAAAACAACACGTTTTGAGTTTTAATCTGCGTTTTAACGCGTAAAACAGCATAAAACGACGAATTTTTTTTTATTCGTTTTTATTAATATTGTTTTTATTTGAACGATTTCAACGATCTAAAAATGCTTGAAAATGCTTATTTTAACAAAACAGCACGTTTTGAGTTTTTAAACTGCGTTTTAACGCGTAAAACAGCATAAAAACGACGAAATTTTTATTATTCGTTTTTATTAATATTGCGTCTATTTGAACGATTTCAACGATCTAAAATGCTTGAAAATGCTTATTTTAGCAAAACAGACGTTTTGAGCTTTTAATCTGCGTTTTAACGCGTAAAACAGCATAAAAGCGACGAATTTTTTTTTATTTGTTTTTATTAATATTGCTTCTATTTGAACGATTTCAACGATCTAAAATGCTTGAAAATGCTTATTTTAGCAAAACAGCACGTTTTGAGCTTTAATCTGCGTTTTAACGCGTAAAACAGCATAAAAACGACGAATTTTTATTATTCGTTTTTATTAATATTGCGTCTATTTGAACGATTTTAACGATCTAAAATGCTTTAAAATGCTTATTTTAGCAAAACAGCACGTTTTGAGCTTTAATCTGCGTTTTTAAAGCGTAAACAGCATAAAAAAAGACGAATTTTTTTTTAATCGTTTTTATTAATATTGCTTCTATTTGAACGATTTCAACGATCTAAAATGCTTGAAAATGCTTATTTTAGCGAAACAGCACGTTTTGAGCTTTATTCTGCGTTTTAACGCGTAAAACAGCATAAAAACGACGAAATTTTTATTATTCGTTTTTATTAATATTGCGTCTATTTGAACGATTTCAACGATCTAAAATGCTTAAAAATGCTTATTTTAGCAAAACAGCATGTTTTGAGTTTTTAAACTGCGTTTTAATGCGTAAAACAGCATAAAACGACGAATTTTATTATTCGTTTTTATTAGAATTGCTTCTATTTGAACGATTTCAACGATCTAAAATGCTTAAAATGATTATTTTAGCAAAACAGCACGTTTTGAGCTTTAATCTGCGTTTTTAAAGCGTAAAGCAGCATAGAAAAAGACGAAATTTTTATTATTCGTTTTTATTAATATTGCGTCTATTTGAACGATTTCAACGATTTAAAATGCTTGAAAATGCTTATTTTAGCAAAACAGCACGTTTTGAGCTTTATTCTGCGTTTTAACGCGTAAAACAGCATAAAAAAGACGAAATTTTTATTATTCGTTTTTATTTTTTTTGCGTCTATTTGAACGATTTCAACGATCTAAAAAAGCTTGAAAATGCTTATTTTAGCAAAACAGCACGTTTTGAGCTTTAATCTGCGTTTTAACGCGTAAAAAAGCATAAAAACGACGAATTTTTATTATTCGTTTTTATTAATATGTTTCTATTTGAACGATTTCAACGATCTAAAATGCTTGAAAATGCTTATTTTAGCGAACAGCACGTTTTGAGTTTAATCTGCGTTTTAACGCGTAAAACAGCATAAAACGACGAAATTTTTATTATTCGTTTTTATTAATATTGCGTCTATTTGAACGATTTCAACGATCTAAAATGCTTGAAAATGTTTATTTTAGCAAAACAGCACGTTTTGAGTTTTATTCTGCGTTTTAACGAGTAAACAGCATAAAACGACGAAATTTTTATTATTCGTTTTTTATTTTATTGCGTCTATTTGAACGATTTCAACGATCTAAAATGCTTGAAAATGCTTATTTTAAAACAAAACAGCACGTTTTTAGCTTTAATCTGCGTTTTAACGCGTAAAACAGCATAAAAAACGACGAAATTTTTATTATTCGTTTTT
This sequence comes from Dalotia coriaria, assembly GCF_025399875.1. Lineage (NCBI taxonomy): Eukaryota > Metazoa > Arthropoda > Insecta > Coleoptera > Staphylinidae > Dalotia > Dalotia coriaria. Next base: position 1,975 of record NW_027047186.1, read on the forward strand.
ATTAATATTGCGTCTATTCTGGAACGATTTCAACGATCTAAAATGCTTGAAAATGCTTATTTTAAAGCAAAACAGCACGTTTTGAGCTTTATTCTGCGTTTTAACGCGTAAACAGCATAAAACGATGAATTTTTATTATTCGTTTTTATTAATATTGCTTCTATTTAAACGATTTCAACGATCTAAAATGCTTGAAAATTTTATTTTAGCGAAACAGCACGTTTTGAGCTTTTAATCTGCGTTTTAACGCGTAAAACAGCAAAAAAACGACGAAATTTTTATTATTCGTTTTTTATTAATATTGCTTCATTTGAACGATTTCAACGATCTAAAATGCTTGAAAATGCTTATTTTAAAGCAAAACAGCACGTTTTGAGCTTTAATCTGCGTTTTAACGCGTAAAACAGCATAAAAAACGACGAAATTTTTATTATTCGTTTTTTATTTTATTGCGTTATTTGAAAAGGATTTCAACGATCTAAAATGCTTTGAAAATGCTGATATTTTAGCAAAAACAGCACGTTTTGAGTTTTAACGCGTTTTAACGCGTAAACAGCATAAAAAAAACGACGATTTTTTTATTATTCGTTTTTTATTAATATTGCTTCTATTTGGAACGATTTCAACGATCTAAAATGCTTGAAAATGCTGTCAGCCGTAAACAGCACGTTTTGAGCTTTTATTCTGCGTTTTAAAGCGTAAAACAACAGCATAAAAAACGACGAAATTTTTATTATTCGTTTTTATTAATATTGCGTCTATTTGAACGATTTCACCGGATCTAAAAATGCTTGAAAATGCTTATTTTAGCAAAACAGCACGTTTTGAGCTTTAACGTTTTAACGCGTAAAACAGCATAAAACGACGAAATTTTTACATTCGTTTTTTATTAATATTGCGTCTATTTGAACGTGATTTCAACGATCTAAAATGCTTGAAAATGCTTATTTTAGCAAAACAGCACGTTTTGAGTTTTAATCTGCGTTTAACGCGTAAAACAGCATAAAAACGACAAATTTTTTATTATTCGTTTTATTAATATTGCTTCTATTTGAACGATTTCAACGATCCAAAATGCTTGAAAATGCTTTATTTTAGCAAAAGAAAGCACGTTTTGGCTTTAATCTGCGTTTTAACGCGTAAAACAGCATAAAAACGACGAAATTTTTATTATTCGTTTTTTATTAATATTGCGTCTATTTGAACGATTTCAACGATCTAAAAATGCTTGAAAAATGCTTTATTTTAGCAAAACAGCACGTTTTGAGCTTTATTCTGCGTTTTAACGCGTAAAACAGCATAAAAACGACGAAATTTCTTTATTATTCGTTTTTATTTTATTGCGTCTATTTGAACGATTTCAACGACTAAAATGCTTGAAAATGCTTATTTTAGCAAAAAAAACAGCACGTTTTGAGCTTTTAATCTGCGCGTTTAACGCGTAAAACAGCATAAAAACGACAAATTTTTTTATTATTATCTGTTTTTATTAATATTGCTTCTATTTGAACGATTTCAACGATCTAAAATGCTTGAAAATGCTTATTTTAGCGAAACAGCACGTTTTGAGCTTTAATCTCGCGTTTTAACGCGTAAAACAGCATGTAAAAACGACGAAATTCTTTTATTATTCGTTTCTTTATTAATATTGCGTCTATTTGAACGATTTCAACGATCTAAAAATGCTTCTTGAAATGCTTATCAGCAAAACAGCACGTTTTGAGCTTTAATCTGCGTTTTAACGCGTAAAACAGCATAAAAAATGACGAATTTTTTATTATTCGTTTTTATTAATATTGCTTCTATTTAAACGATTTCAAACGATCTAAAAATGCTTGAAAATGCTTATTTTAGCAAAACAGCACGTTTTGAGCTGTAATCTGCGTTTTAACGCGTAAACAGCATAACAACGAAATTCTTTATTATTCGTTCTTATTTTATTGCGTCTATTTGACCGGATTTCAACGATCTAAAATGCTTGAAATTGCTTATTTTAGCAAAACAGCACGTTTTGAGCTTTAATCTGCGTTTTAACGCGTAAAACAGCATAAAAACGACGAATTTTTTATTATTCGTTTTTTATTAATATTGCGTCTATTTGAACGATTTCAACGATCTAAAATGCTTGAAAATGTTTATTTTGCGCAAAACAGCACGTTTTGAGTTTAATCTGCGTTTTAACGCGCGTAAAACAGCATAAAAAACGACTACCCATTAATCGTTTTTTATTAATATTGCCTACTGAAACGATTTCAACGATCTAAAAATGCTTGAAAATGCTTATTTTAGCAAAAACAGCACGTTTTGATTTTATTCTGCGTTTTAACGCGTAAAAACAGCATAAAAAACGACGAAATTTTACGGTCTTCGTTTTTATTAATATTGCGTCTATTTGGAATGATTTCAACGATCTAAAATGCTTGAAAATGCTTATTTTAGCAAAACAGCAGCACGTTTTGAGTTTTAATCAGCGTTTTAACGCGTAAAACAGCATGTCGACGAAATTTTATTATTCGTTTTTATTAATATTGTGTCTATTTGAACGATTTCAACGATTTAAAATGCTTGAAAATGCTTATTTTAGCAAAACAGCACGTTTTGAGCTTTTTAATCTGCGTTTAACGCGCGTAAAACAGCATAAAAACGACGAAATTTTTATGGTTCGTTTTTATTTTTATTGCGTCTATTTGAACGATTTCAACGATCTAAAATGCTTGAAAATGCTTATTTTAGCAAAAACAGCGCGTTTTGAGCGTTAACTGCGTTTTAACGCGTAAAACAGCATAAAAAACGACGAATTTTATTATTCGTTTTGATTACTACTGTTTCTATTTGAACGATTTCAACGATCTAAAAATGCTTGAAAATGCTTATTTTAGCAAAACAGCACGTTTTGAGCTTTATCTCTGCGTTTTAACGCGTAAAACAGCATAAAACGACGAAATTTTTTATTATTCGTTTTTATTAATATTGCGTCTATTTGAACGGGATTTCAACGATCTAAAATGCTTGAAAATGCTTATTTTAGCAAAAAACAGCACGTTTGAGATTTAATCTGCGTTTGAACGCGTAAAAACAGTATAAAACCGCGAATTTTTTATTATTCGTTTTATTAATATTGCGTCCATTTGAACGATTTCAACGATCTAAAATGGCCGAAAATGCTTATTTTAGCAAAACAACACGTTTTGAGTTTCTTTTAATCTGCGCTTCAACGCAAAACAGCATAAAAACGACGAATTTTTATTATTCGTTTTATTAATATTGCTTCTATTTGAACGATTTCAACGATCTGGGTAAATGCTTGAAAATGCTTATTTTAACAAAAACAGCACGTTTTGAGCTAATCTGCGTTTTAACGCGTAAAACAGCATATAAAACGACGGAAATTTTTATTATTCGTTTTTATTATCATTGCGTCTATTTGAACGATTTCAACGACTCCAAAATGCTTGAAAATGCTTATTTTGAAAACAGCACGTTTTGCTTTAATCTGCGTTTTAACGCGTAAAACAGCATAAAAGCGACGAATTTTTATTATTTGTTTTTATTAATATTGCTTCTATTTGAACGATTTCAACGATCTAAAAATGCTTGAAAATGCTTATTTTAGCAAAAACAGCACGTTTTGAGCTTTAATCTGCGTTTTTAACGCGTAAAACAGCATAAAACGACGAATTTTTATTATTCGCTTTATTAATATTGCGTCTATTTGAACGATTTTAACGATCTAAAATGCTTTAAAATGCTTATTTTAGCAAAACAGTACGTTTTGAGCTGAATCTGCGTTTTAACGCGCGAAAACAGCATAAAAACGATGAATTTTTTATTATTCGTTTTTATTTTATTGGCGTCGGTTTGAACGATTTCAACGATCTAAAAATGCTTCTGAAAATGCTTATTTTAGCAAAATGTTAATGTTTTGAGCGTTAACTGCGTTTTAACGCGCAAAACAGCATAAAAACGACGAATTTTTATTATTCGTTTTTATTATTGCTCTATTTGGAACGATTTCAACGATCTAAAATGCTTGAAAATGCTTATTTTAGCAAAAAACAGCACGTTTTGAGCTTTATTCTGCGTTTTAACGCGCAAAACAGCATAAAACGACGAAATTTTTATTATTCGTTTTTTGGCTAATATTGCGTCTATTTGAACGACCTGCTTTTGAAAAAATGCTGTCTTTTAGCAAAAACAGCACGTTTTGAGCTTTAATCTGCGCTTTAACGCGCAAAACAGCATGTAAAATGACGAATTTTTATTATTCGTTCTCATTAATATTGCTTCTATTTAAACGATTTCAACGATCTTAAAAATGCTTGAAAATGCTTTATTTTAGCAAAAACAGCACGTTTTGAGTTTAATCTGCGTTTAACGCGTAAAACAGCATAAAACGACGAAATTTTATTATTCGTTTTTATTTTATTGCGTCTATTTGATCGATTTCAACGATCTAAAATGCTTGAAAATGCTTATTTTAGCAAAACAGCACGTTTGAGCTTTAATCTGCGTTTTAACGCGTAAAACAGCATAAAAACGACGTAATTTTTTATATTATTCGTTTTTATTAATATTGGTTCTATCGGAACGATTTCCAAACGATCTAAAATGCTTGAAAATACTTATTTTAGCAAAACAGCACGTTTTGAGCTCGGTTCTGCGCTTTGAACGCGTAGCCAGCATAAAACGACGAAATTTTTATTATTCGTTTTATTAATATTGCGTCTATTTGAACGTGATTTCAACGATCTAAAATGCTTCTGAAAATGCTTATTTTAGCAAAACAGCACGTTTTGAGCTTTAATCTGCGTTTTAATGCGTAAACAGCATAAAAACGACGAATTTTTTATTATTCGTTTTTATTAATATTGCTTCTATTTGAACGATTTCAACGATCTAAAATTCTGAAATGATTATTTTAGCAAAACAGCACGTTTTGTTTTCAACGCGTTTTAACGCGTAAAAGGCATAAAACGACGAAATTTTATTATTCGTTTTTATTAATATTGCGTCTATTTGAAACTATGATTTCAACGATTTAAATGCTTGAAAATGCTTATTTTAGCAAAAACAGCACGTTTTGAGTTTTAATCTGCGTTTTAACGCGTAAAACAGCATAAAACGACGAAATTCTTATTATTCGTTTTTATTTTTATTGCGTCTATTTGAACGATTTAACGATCTAAAATGCTTGAAAATGCTTATTTTAGCAAAACAGCACGTTTTGAGCGTTAACGCGCTCAGAACGCGTAAAACAGCATAAAACGACGAATTTTTATTATTCGTTTTGATTAATATTGCTTCTATTTGAATGACGCACCGATCTAAAAATGCTTGAAAATGCTTATTTTAGCAAAAACAGCACGTTTTGAGCTTTATTCTGCGTTTTAACGCGTAAACAGCATAAAAAACGACGAAATTTTTATTATTCCGTTTTTATTAATATTGCGTCGGCCGGTTATCAACGATCTAAAATGCTTGAAAAATGCTTATTTTAGCAAAACAGCACGTTTTGAGTTTAATCTGCGTTTAACGTAAACAGCATAAAAACGACGAATTTTTATTATTCGTTTTTATTAATATTGCTTCTATTTAAACGATTTCAACGATCTAAAATGCTTGAAAATTTTATTTTAGCGAAACAGCACGTTTTGAGCTTTAATCTGCGTTTTAACGCGTAAAACAGCAAAAACGACGATTTTTATTATTCGTTTTTTAGCTAATATTGCTTCTATTTGAACGATTTCAACGATTCAAAAATGCTTGAAAATGCTTTATTTTAGCCAAACAGCACGTTTTGAGCTTTATCTGCGTTTTAACGCGCAAAACAGCATAAAAACGACGAAATTTTTTATTATTCGTTTTTATTAATATTGCGTCTATTTGAACGATTTCACCGATCTGGGTAAATGCTTGAAAATGCTTATTTTAGCAAAACAGCACGTTTTGAGTTTTGTAATCTGCGTTTTAAGGCGTAAACAGCATGTAAAAAACGACGAAATTTTTAATATTCGTTTTTTATTAATATTGCGTCTATTTGAACGATTTCAACGATCTAAAATGCTTGAAAAATGCTTATTTTAGCAAAACAGCACGTTTTGAGCTTTAATCTGCGTTTTAACGCGTAAACAGCATAAAAACGACGAATTTTTTATTATTCGCTTTTTATTAATATTGCTTCTATTTGAAACGATTTCAACGATCCAAAATGCTTGAAAATGCTTTATTTTAGCAAAACAGCACGTTTTGAGCTTTAATCTGCGTTTTAACGCGTAAAACAGCATAAAAACGACGAAATTTTGTATATTCGTTTTTATTGGCTGCGTCTATTTTGAACAAACGATTTCAACGATCTAAAATGCTTGAAAATGCTTATTTTAGCAAAACAGCACGTTTTGAGCTTTATTCTGCGTTTTAACGCGTAAAACAGCATAAACGACGCAGTTTTTATTATTCGTTTTTATTTTTATTGCGTCTATTTGAACGATTTCAACGATCTAAAATGCTTGAAAATGCTTATTTTAGCAAAACAGCACGTTTGAGCTTTAATCTGCGTTTTAACGCGTAAAAACAGCATAAAAACGACAAATTTTATTATTCCGTTTTTATTAATATTGCTTCTATTTGAACGATTTCAACGATCTAAAACGCTTGGAAAATGCTTATTTTAGCGAAACAGCACGTTTTGAGCTTTAATCTGCGTTTTAACGCGTAAACAGCATAAAAAACGACGAAATTTTTTATTATTCGTTTTTTATTAATATTGCGTCTATTTGAATGATTTCAAATAATCTAAAATGCTTGAAAATGCTTATTTTAGCAAAAACAACAGCACGTTTTGAGCTTTAATCTGCGTTTTAATTCGCGTAAAACAGCATAAAATGACGAATTTTTATTATTCGTTTTTATTAATATTGTTTCTATTTAAACGATTTCAACGATCTAAAATGCTTGAAAATGCTTTATTTTAGCAAACAGCACGTTTTGAGCTGTAATCTGCGTTTTAACGCGTAAAACAGCATAAAACAAACGAAATTTTTATTATTCGTTCTTTATTTTTATTGCGTCTATTTGATCGATTTCAATCTAAAATGCTTGAAATTGCTTATTTTAGCAAAACAGCACGTTTTGAAAGTTTTAATCTGCGTTTAACGGCGTAAAACAGCATAAAACGACGAATTTTTTTAATACTCCGTTTTTATTAATATTGCTTCTATTTTGAACGATTTCAACGATCTAAAATGCTTGAAAATACTTTATTTTGTGCTGAAACAGCACGTTTTGAGCTTTATTCTGCGTTTTAACGCGTAAAATAGCATAAAAACGACGAAATTTTTTTATTATTCGTTTTTATTAATATTGCGTCTATTTGAACGATTTCAACGATCTAAAATGCTGAAAATGCTTTATTTTAGCAAAAACAGCACGTTTTGAAAGCTTTAATCTGCGTTTTAATGCGTAAAAACAGCATAAAAACGACGAATTTTTGCCATTCGTTTTTATTAATATTGCTTATATTTGAACGATTTCAACGATCTAAAATGCTTGAAAATGATTATTTTAGCAAAACAGCACGTTTTGAGCTTTAATCTGCGTTTTAACGCGTAAAGCAGCATAAAACGACGAAATTTTATTATTCGTTTTTATTAATATTGCGTCTATTTGAACGATTCTCAACGATTTAAAATGCTTGAAAATGTTATTTTAGCAAAACAGCACGTTTTGAGTTTTAATCTGCGTTTAACGCAAACAGCATAAAAAACGACGAAATTTTATTATTCGTTTTTATTTTATTGCGTCTATTTGAACGATTTCAACGATCTAAAATGCTTGAAAATGCTTTTTAGCAAAACAGCACGTTTTGAGCTTTATCTGCGTTTTAACGCGTAAAAAAGCATAAAACGCACGAATTTTTATTATTCGTTTTTATTAATATTGCGTCTATTGAACGATTTCAACGATCTAAAATTCTTGAAAATGCTTATTTTAGCAAACGAGCACGTTTTGAGCTTTAATCTGCGTTTTTTAAAGCTAAAACAGAATAAAAATGACAAATTTTTTTATTCTTTTTATTAATATTGCTTCTATTTAAACGATTTCAACGATCTAAAATGCTTGAAAATTTTATTTTGGCAAAACAGCACGTTTTGATTTAATTGCGTTTTAACGCTAAAACAAGCATAAAACGACGAAATTTTATTATTCGTTTTATTAATTGCTTTTTATTTGAACGATTTCAACGATCAAAATGCTTGAAAATGCTTATTTTAGCAAACAGCACGTTTAAACTTTAATCTGCGTTTTTTCGCGTAAAAAAAGCATAAAACGACGAAATTTTATTATTCGTTTTTTTTTTTGCGTCTATTTTAACGTTTCAACGATCTAAATGCTTGAAAATGCTATTTTAGCAAAACAGAGTTTTGAGCTTTAATCTGCGTTTTTAACGCGTAAAACAAAAACGAAATTTTTATTATTCGTTTTTTTTATTAATATTGCTTCTATTTGAACGATTTCAACGATCTAAAATGCTTGAAAATGCTTATTTTAGCCAAAAAAAGCGTTTGAGTTTTATTCTGCGTTTTAACCGTAAAACAGCATAAAACGACGAAATTTTTTTTATTCGTTTTTTTTTTAATATTTCGTCTATTTGAACGATTTCACGATCTAAAATGCTTGAAAATGCTTATTTTAGCAAAACAGCACGCTTTGAGCTTTAATCTGCGTTTTAACGCTAAAACACATAAAACGACAAATTTTTATTATTTGTTTTTTTTTAATATTGCGTCTATTTGAACGATTTCAACATCTAAAATGCTTGAAAATGCTTATTTCAGCAAAACAAACGTTTTGAGCTTTTAAACTGCGTTTAACGCGTAAAACAGCATAAAACGACGAATTTTTTTTTATTCGTTTTTTATTAATATTGCTCTATTTAACGATTTCAACGATCTAAAATGCTTGAAAATGCTTATTTGGAAAACGGACGTTTTGAAGCTTTAATCTGCGTTTTTTAAAGCGTAAAACCATTAAAACGACGAAATTTTATTATTCTTTTTTATTAATATTGCGTCTATTTGAACGATTTCCTAGACGATTTAACCTTTAAAATGCTTGAAAATGCTTATTTTAGCAAAACAGCACGTTTGAGCTTTTTTTCGCGTTTTAACGCGTAAAACAGCATAAAACGACGAAATTTTTATTATTGTTTTTATTTTATTGCTCTATTTGAACGATTTCAACGATCTAAAATGCTTGAAAATGCTTATTTTAGCAAACAGCACGTTTTGCTTATTCATGCTTCCACCGCGTAAAACAAGCATAAAAACGACGAAATTTTTATTATTCGTTTTTATTTTTATTGTTTTATTTAAACGATAAACGATCTAAATGTTTGAAAATGTTTATTTTAGCAAAACAGCACGTTTTGAGTGACCCGCGTTTTAACGCGTAAAAACATACATAAAAACGACGAATTTTTATTATTCGTTTTTATTACCATTGCGTCTATTTCCTGAACGATTTCAATCGATCAAATGCTTGAAAATGCTTATTTTAGCAAACAGCACGTTTTGAGCTTTATTCTGCGTTTTAACGCGTAAAACAGCATAAAACGACGAAATTTTTATTATCTGTTTTTATTTTATTGTTTCTATTTGAACGATTTCAACGATCTAAAATGCTTGAAAATGCTTATTTTAGCAAACAGCACGTTTTGAGTTTCATCTGCGTTTTATCGCGTAAAACAGTATAAAAATGACGAATTTTTGGCATTCGCTTTTATTAATATTGTTTCTATTTAAACGATTTCAACGATCTAAAATGCTTTGCAACGCTTTATTTTAGCAAAACAGCATCGTTTTGAGCTTTAATCTGCGTTTTTAACGCGTAAACAGCATAAAACGACGAAATTTTTATTATTCGTTTTTATTTTATTGCGTCTACACCGATTCAACGATCTAAAAATGCTTGAAAATGCTTATTTTAAAACAGCACGTTTTGAGCTTTAATCTGCGTTTTAACGCGTAAAACAGCATGTTCACGAATTTTTTATTATCGCTTACTAATATTGCTTCTATTTGAACGATTTCAACGACCTAAAATGCTTGAAAATGCTTATTTTAGCAAAACAGCACGTTTTGAGCTTTATTCTGCGCTTTAAATGTTGCGCTAAAAACGACGGAAATTTTATTATTCGTTTTTATTTTATTGCGTCTATCAAATCGATTTCAACGATCTAAAATGCCGAAAATGCTTATTTTAAAGCAAAACAGCACGTTTTGAGCTTTTAATCTGCGTTTTAACGCGTAAACAGCATAAAAAACGACGAATTTTTTATTATTCGTTTTTATTAATATTGCTTCATTTGAACGATTTCAACGATCTAAAATGCTTGAAAATGCTTATTTTAGCGAAAACAGCACGTTTGAGCTTTAATCTGCGTTTTAACGCAAAACAGCATAAAACCACTAAAATTTTATTATTCGTTTTATTAATATTGCGTCTATTTCAACGATTTCAACGATCTAAAATGCTTTGAAAATGCTTATTTTGTGCAAAACAGCACGTTTTGAGCTTTATTCTGCGTTTTAACGCGTAAACAGCATAAAACGTGACGAAATTTATTATTCGTTTTTATTTTTATTGCGTCTATCGAACGATTTCAACGATCTAAAATGGTTGAAATGCTTATTTTAGCAAAACAACACGTTTTGAGTTTTAATCTGCGTTTTAACGCGTAAAACAGCATGTTCACGAATTTTTTATTATTCGTTTTTATTAATATTGCTTTGGTATTTGGAACGATTTCAACGATCTAAAAATGGTTGAAAATGCTTATTTAGCAAAACAACACGTTTTGAGCTTTAATCTGCATTTTAACGCGTAAACAGCATAAAAACGACGAATTCTTATTCGTTTTATTACTATTGTTTCATTTGAACGATTTCAACGATCTAAAATGCTTGAAAATGCTTATTTTAGCAAAAACAGCACGTTTTGAGTTTTTATTCTGCGTTTTAACGCGTAAAACAGCATAAAACGACGAAATTTTATATTCGTTTTTATTACTGCGCCTATTTGAGCGATTTCAACATTCAAAATGCTTGAAAATGCTTATTTTAGCAAAACAGCACGTTTTGAGTTTTAATCTGCGTTTTAACGCATAAAAACAGCATAAAAAATGACGAATTTTTATTATTCGTTTTTACATTATTGCTTCTATTTAAACGATTTCAACGATCTAAAATGCTTGAAAATGCTTATTTTAGCAAAACAGCACGTTTTGAGTTTTAATCTGCGTTTTAACGGCGTAAAACAGCACAAAAAAGGACGAAATTTCTATTATTCGTTTTTATTAATATTGCTTCTATTTGAACGATTTGAACGATCTAAAAATGCTTGAAAAATGCTTATTTTAGCAAAACAGCACGTTTGAGTTTAATCTGCGTTTTGAAATGCAAAAAACAGCATAAAAACGACGAATTTTATTATTCGTTTTTATTAATATTGCGTCTATTTTGAACGGATTTCAAAAGATCTAAAATGCTTTAAAATGCTTATTTTAGCAAAAACAGCACGTTTTGAGTTTTAATCAGCGTTTCTAACGCGTAAAACAGCATAAAACACGAAATTTTATTATTCGTTTTTATTAATATTGCGTCTATTTGAACGATTTCAACGATCTAAAAATGCTGAAAATGCTTATTTTAGCAAAAACAGCACGTTTTATTTTAATCTGCGTTTTAACGCGTAAAACGTTATAAAAAACGACGAATTTTTATTATTCGCTTTTGCCATTATTGCGCCTGATTTGAACGATTTCAACGATCTAAATGCTTTAAAAATAAGCGACGAAGCAAAACAAATACGTTTTGAGCTTTAATCAGCGTTTTAACGCGTAAAAACAGCATAAAAACGACGAAATTTTTATTATTCGTTTTTATTAATATTGCGTCTATTTGAACGATTTCAACGATCTAAATGCTTGAAAAGTTTATTTAGCAAAACAGCACGTTTTGAGCTTAATCTGCGTTTTAACGCGTAAAACAGCATAAAACGACGAATTTTATTATCTGCTTTTTATTATTGCTTCTATTTGGAACGATTTCAACGATCTGCAAAATGCTTGGAAATGCTTTACGAAAGCAAAACAGTAAGCACGTTTTAACTTTAATCTGCGTTTTAACGCGTAAAACAGCACAAAAACGACGAAATTTTTATTATTCCGTTTTTATTAATATTGCGCCCATTTGAACGATTTCAACGATCTGCAAATGCTTGAAAATGTTATTTTGTTAAAACAGCACGTTTTGAGTTTTAATCTGCGTTTTAACGCGTAAAACAGCATAAAAACGACGAATTTTTATTATTTGTTTTTATTAATATTGCTTCTATTTTGAACGATTTCAACGATCTAAAATGCTTGAAAATGCTTATTTTAAAGCAAAACAGCACGTTTTGAGCTTTTAATCTGCGTTTTAACGCGTAAACAGCATAAAACGACGAATTTTTATTAATCGTTTTTATTAATATTGCTTCTATTTGAACGATTTCAACGATCTAAAAATGCTTGAAAATGCTTATTTTAGCAAAACAGCACGTTTTGAGCATTATTCTGCGTTTTAACGCGTAAAACAGCATAAAAAACGACGAAATTTTTATTATTCGTTTTTTATTAATATTGCGTCTATTTGAACGATTTCCTCAACGATCTAAAAATGCTTGAAAATGATTTTCGCTTAGCAAAACAGGCACGTTTTGAGCTTTAATCTGCGTTTTAACGCGTAAAGCAGCATAGAAACGACGAAATTCTTTTTATTATTCGTTTTTATTAATATTGCGTCTATTTGAACGATTTCAACGATTTAAAATGCTTGAAAATGCTTATTTTGAAGCGCCAGCACGTAGTTTCGAGCTTTATTCTGCGTTTTAACGTAAAACAGCATAAAAACGACGAAATTTTTTAATATTATTCGTTTTTATTAATATTGCGTCTATTTGAACGATTTCAACGATCTCTAAAATGCGAAAATGATTATTTAGCAAAACAGCACGTTTTGAGCTTTTAATCTGCGTTTTAACGCGTAAAACAGCATAAAACGATGAATTTGTTATTATTCGTTTTTTTTTATATGCGTCTATTTGAACGATTTCACGATCTAAAATGCTTGAAAATGCTTATTTTAGCAAAACAGCCGTTTTGAGCGTTAATCTGCGTTTTAACGCGTAAAACAGCATAAAACGACGAATTTTTATTATTCGTTTTATTTTATTGCTCTATTGAACGTTTCAACGATCTAAAATGCTTGAAAATGCTTATTTTAGCAAAACAGCACGTTTTGAGCTTATTCGGCGTTTTAACGCGTAAAACAGCATAAAACGACGAAATTTTATTATTCGTTTTTATTAATTAGCTTCTATTTGAACAGATTTCACGATCTAAAATGCTTGAAAATGCTTATTTAGCGAAACAGACGTTTGAGCTTTAATCTGCGTTTTAACGCGTAAAACAGCATAAAAACGACGAAATTTTTATTCGTTTTTATTAATTGCGTCTTTTGAACGATTTCAGCGGTCTAAAATGCTTGAAAATGTACTTATTTAGCAAACAGACGTTTTGAGCTTTAAATTTGCGTTTTAACGCGTAAAACAGCATAAAACGACGAAATTTTATTATTCGTTTTTTAATATTGCGTCTATTTGGAACGATTTCAACGTCTAAAATGCTTGAAAAGCTTTTAGCAAAACAGCGTTTGAGCTTTAATCTGCGTTTAACGCGTAAAACAGCATAAAACGAAAATTCTTATTACTCGTTTTTATTAATATTGCGTCTATTTGAACGATTTCAACGATCTAAAATGCCTGAAAATGCTTATCAGCAAAACAGCACGTTTTGAGCTTTATTCTGCGTTTTAACGCGTAAACAGCATAAAACGACGAAATTTTATTATTCGTTTTTTATTAATATTGCGTCTATTTGAACGATTTCAGCGATCTAAAATGCTTGAAAATGCTTATTTTAGCAAAACAGCACGTTTTGAGCTTTAATCAGCGTTTTAACGTAAAACAGCATAAAACGACGAAATTTTTTTATTCGTTTTATTATATTGCGTCTATTTGAACGAATTTCAACGATCTAAAATGCTTGAAAATGCTTATTTTAGCAAAACAGACGTTTTGAGCTTTTAATCTGCGTTTTAATGCGTAAACAGAGCATAAAACGACAATTTTTTATTATTCGTTTTATTAATATTAGCTTATTTGAACGATTTCAACGATCTAAATGCTTGAAAATGATTATTTTAGCAAAACAGCACGTTTTGAGCTTTAATCTGCGTTTAACGCGTAAAAGCAGCATAAAAACGACGAAAATTTTTTATTATTGTTTTTTATTAATATTGCGCTTTACGATTTCCGTTTAACCTAAAAATGCTTATTTTAGCAAACAGCACGTTTTGAGCTTTAATTGCGTTTTAACGCGTAAAACAGCATAAAAACGACGAAATTTTATTATTCGTTTTTATTTTTATTGCGTCTATTTGATCGATTCAACGATTAAAATGTGGAAAATGCTTTTGCAAAACACATTTTGAGTTTTAATCTGTTTTAACGCGTAAAACAGCATAAAACGACGAATTTTTATTATTCGTATTTTTCTTTTATCCATGGTAAA
>NW_027047187.1:0-16634 GCF_025399875.1 Dalotia coriaria
TTAAAATAAAACGTGCTGTTTTGCTAAAATAAGCTTTTCAACATTTTTAGATCGTTGAAATCGTTCAAATAGACGCAATAAAAAAAAAACCAATAATAAAAATTTCGTCGTTTTTACATGCTGTTTTCGCGTTAAAACGCAGAATAAAACTCAAAACGTGCTGTTTTGCTAAAATAAGCATTTTCAAGCATTTTAGATCGTTGAAATCGTAAATAGACAATAAAAATAAAAACGAATAATAAAATTTCGTCGTTTTTTATGCTGTTTTTTACGCGTTAAAACGCAGAATACTCAAAACGTGCTGTTTTTGCTAAATAAGCATTTTCAAGCGTTTTAGATCGTTGAAATCGTTCAAATAGAACAATATTAAAAAACGAATAATAAAAATTTCGTCGTTTTTATCTGTTTACGCGTTAAAACGCGATTAAAGCTCAAAACGTGCTGTTTTGCTAAAATAAGCAATTTCAAGCATTTTAGATCGTTGAAATCGTTCAAATAGACGCAATAAAAATAAAAACCAATAATAAAAATTTCGTCGTTTTATGCTGTTTTACGCGTTAAAACGCAGAATAAAACTCAAAACGTGCTGTTTTGCTAAAATAAGCATTTTCAAGCATTTTAGATCGTTGAAATCGTTCAAATAGAACAATAAATAAAAACGAATAATATAAAATTTCGTCATTTTTATGCTGTTTTACGCGTTAAAACGCAGATAAAACTCAAAACGTGCTGTTTTTGCTAAAATAAGCATTTTCAAGCGTTTTAGATCGTTGAAATCGTTCAAATAGAAGCAATATTAAAAAACGAATAATAAAAATTTCGTCGTTTTATGCTGTTTACGCGTTAAACGCAGATTAAAAGCTCAAAACGTGCTGTTTTGCTAAAATAAGCAATTTCAAGCATTTTAGATCGTTGAAATCGTTCAAATAGACGCAATAAAATAAAACGAATAATAAAAATTTCGTCGTTTTTTTTGCTGTTTTACGCGTTAAAACGCAGAATAAAGCTCAAAACGTGCTGTTTTGCTAAAATAAGCATTTTCAAGCATTTTAGATCGTTGAAATCGTTCAAATAGACGCAATATTAATAAAAACGAATAATAAAAATTCGTCGTTTTTATGCTGTTTTACGCGTTAAAACGCAGATTAAAGCTCAAAACGTGCTGTTTTGCTAAAATAAGCATTTTCAAAGCATTTTAGATCGTTGAAATCGTTCAAATAGACGCAATATTAAAAACGAGATAATAAAAATTTCGTCGTTTTTATGCTGTTTTACGCGTTAAAACGCAGATTAAACTCAAAACGTGCTGTTTTGCTAAAATAAGCATTTTCAAGCATTTTAGATCGTTGAAATCGTTCAAATAGAAGCAATATTAATAAAAACGAATAATAAAAATTTCGTCGTTTTTATGCTGTTTTACGCGTTAAAACGCAGATTAAAGCTCAAAACGTGCTGTTTTGCTAAAATAAGCATTTTCAAGCATTTTAGATCGTTGAAATCGTTCAAATAGACGCAATAAATAAAACGAATAATAAAAATTTCGTCGTTTTTTATGCTGTTTTACGCGTTAAAACGCAGAATAAAGCTCAAAACGTGCTGTTTTGCTAAAATAAGCATTTTTCAAGCATTTTTAGATCGTTGAAATCGTTCAAAATAGACGCAATATTAATAAAACGAATAATAAAAATTTCGTCGTTTTATGCTGTTTTACGCGTTAAAACGCAGATTAAAAGCTCAAAACGTGCTGTTTTGCTAAAATAAGCATTTTCAAGCATTTTAGATCGTTGAAATCGTTCAAATAGAAGCAATATTAATAAAAACGATAATAAAAATTTCGTCGTTTTTATGCTGTTTTACGCGTTAAAACGCGATTAAAGCTCAAAACGTGCTGTTTTGCTAAAATAAGCATTTTCAAGCATTTTAGGTCGTTGAAATCGTTCAAATAGACGCAATAAAATAAAAACGAATAATAAAAATTTCGTCGTTTTTATGCTGTTTTACGCGTTAAAACGCAGAATAAAGCTCAAAACGTGCTGTTTTGCTAAAATAAGCATTTTCAAGCATTTTAGATCGTTGAAATCGTTCAAATAGACGCAATATTAATAAAAACGAATAATAAAAATTCGTCGTTTTTATGCTGTTTACGCGTTAAAACGCAGATTAAAACTCAAAACGTGCTGTTTTGCTAAAATAAGCATTTTCAAGCATTTTAGATCGTTGAAATCGTTCAAATAGACGCAATAAAATAAAAAACGAATAATAAAAATTTCGTCGTTTTTTATGCTGTTTTACGTTAAAACGCAGGGCAAAACACCAAAACGTGCTGTTTTTTTGCTAAAATAAGCATTTTCAAGCATTTTAGATCGTTGAAATCGTTCAAACTAAGACGCAATAAAATAAAGCGAATAATAAAAGAACGCCGTCGTTTTTATGCTGTTTTACGCGTTAACGCCGCAGATTTAAAGCTCAAAACGTGCTGTTTTAAAATAAGCGCACAAGCATTTTTAGATCGTTGAAATCGTTCAAATAGACGCAATATTAATAATAAACGAATAATAAAAATTCGTCATTTTTATGCTGTTTTTGCGTTGAAACGCGGAATTAAACGTGCTGTTTTGCTAAAATAAGCATTTTCAAGCATTTTAGATCGTTGAAATCGTTCAAATAGAAGCAATATTAATAAAAAAGAATAATAAAAAAATTCGTCGTTTTTTATGCTGTTGCGCGTTAGAACGCAGATTAAAGAAATAAAACGTGCTGTTTTGCTAAAATAAAAGCATTTTCAAG
This sequence comes from Dalotia coriaria, assembly GCF_025399875.1. Lineage (NCBI taxonomy): Eukaryota > Metazoa > Arthropoda > Insecta > Coleoptera > Staphylinidae > Dalotia > Dalotia coriaria. The sequence goes on from NW_027047187.1 coordinate 2,788, forward strand.
CATTTTGAATCGTTGAAATCGGTTCAAATGGGCGCAATATTAATAGAAAACGAATATTCGGTAAAATTGTCTTTTATACTGTTTTTACGCGTTAAAGCATGATTTAAACTCAAAACGTGCTGTTTGCTTTAAAATAAGCATTTTCAAGCATTTTGAATCGCGAAATCGTTCAAATAGACGTAATAAAATAAAAACGAATAATAAAAATTTCGTCGTTTTTATGCTGTTTTACGCGTTAAAACGCAGAATAAAAGCTCAAAACGTGCTGTTTTGCTAAAATAAGCATTTTCAAGCATTTTAAATCGTTGAAATCGTTAAATTGACGCAATATTAATAAAAACGATAATAAAATTTCGTCGTTTTATGCTGTTTACGCGTTAAAACGCAGAATAAACTCAAAACGTGCTTTTTCAAAATACGCTTTTCAAGCATTTTAAATCGTTGAAGTCGTTTAAATGAAGCAATATTAATAAAAACGATAATAAAATTCCGGTTTTAGCTTTTACGCGTTAAAACGCAATTAAAGCTCAAAACGTCTGTTTTGCTTAAAATAACATTTTCCAAAAACTTTTAGATCGTTGAAATCGTTCAATAGACGCAATAAAATAAAAAAGAATAATAAAAAATTCGTCGTTTTTATGCTTTTTTACGCGTTAAAACGCAGAATAAACTCAAAACGTCGTTTTCTAAAATAAACATTTCAAGCATTTAGATCTTGAAATCGTTCAAATAGACGCAATATTAATAAAACGAATTTAAAAAAATTCGTCGTTTTATGCTGTTTTCGCGTTAAAACGCAGATTAAACTCAAAACGTGGGTTTTTTTTTTTTTTTTTTTTTTTTTTTTTTAAGCAATAAGACCGTTGAAATCGTTTAGCGAAAAAAATAAAAACGATAATAAAATTTCGTCATTTTTAGCTGTTTTACGCGTTAAAACGCAGAATAAATCAAAACGTGCTGTTTTGCAAAATAAGCATTTTCAAAACATTTTAGATCGTTGAAATCTTCAAATGCATTTAATAAAAAAAACGAATAATAAAAAATTCGTCGTTTTTTATGCTGTTTTACGCGTTAAAACGCAGATTAAAGCTCAAAACGTGCTGTTTTGTAAATAACATTTTCAAGCATTTTAGATCGTTGAAATCGTTCCAAATAGAAGCAATATTAATAAAAAACGAATAATAAAAATTTCGTCGTTTTATGCTTGTTTTACGCGTTAAAACGCAGATTAAAGCTCAAAACGTGCTGTTTGCTAAATCCAGCAATTTCAAGCATTTTAGATCGTTGAAATCGTTCAAATAGACGCAATAAAAATAAAAACGAATAATAAAAATTTCGTCATTTTTATTAACGTTTTTACGCGTTAAAACGCAGAATAAAGCTCAAAAACGTGCTGTTTGCTAAAATAAGCATTTTCAAGCATTTTTTAAGATGGTTGAAATCGTGAAATAGAAGCAATATTTAATAAAAACGAATAATAAAAATTGCGTCATTTTTATGCTTTGTTTACGCGTTAAAACGCAGATTAAACTCAAAACGTGCTGTTTTGCTAAAATAGCATTTTCAGCATTTTTAGATCGTTGAAATCGTTCAAATAAATATTAATAAAAAACGAATAATAAAAATTTCGTTTCAAAATAACACGCGTTAAAACGCAGATTAAAGCTCAAAACGACTGTTTTGCTTTAAAATAAGCATTTTCAAGCATTTTAGATCGTTGAAATCGTTCAAAATAGACGCAATATTAATAAAAACGAATGTAAAAATTTCGTCGTTTTTTATGCTGTTTACGCGTTAAAACGCAGATTAAAAAGCTCAAAACGTGCTGTTTTGCTGAAAATAAGCATTTCAAGCATTTTGAATCGTTGAAATCGTTCCAAATAGAAGCAATATTGGCAAAAACGAATAATAAAAATTCGTCGTTTTATGCTGTTTTACGCGTTAAACGCAGATTAAGCTCAAAACGTGCTGTTTTGCTAAAATAATAAGCATTTTCAAGCATTTTAGATCGGTTGAAATCGTTAAAATAGACGCAATAAAAATAAAAACGAATAATAAAATTTCGTCGTTTTTATGCTGTTTACGCGTTAAAACGCAGAATAAAGCTCAAAACGTGCTGTTTTTGCTGAATACGGCATTTTAAAGCATTTTAAATCGTTGATATCGTTCAAATAGACGCAATAATGGCAAAACGAATAATAAAAATTTCGTCGTTTTGTGTGCTGTTTTTGCGATTAAAACGCAGAATAAAAGCTCAAAACGTGCTGTTTGCTAAAATACCAAGCATTTTAAATCGTTGAAGTCGTTCAAATAGAAACATATTAATAAAACGAATAATAAAAATTCGTCGTTTTTATGCTGTTTTACGCGTTAAAACGCAGATTAAGCTCAAAACGTGCTGTTTTTGCGCGCAAAAGTAATAAGCATTTTTTCAAGCTTTTTAGATCGTTGAAATCGTTCAAAATAGACGCAATAAAATAAAAACGCATAATAAAAATTTCGTCGTTTTTATGCTGTTTTACGCGTTAAACGCAGAATAAAGCTCAAAACGTGCTGTTTCGCGCAAAATAAGCATTTTCAGAAACGCTTTTAGATCGTTGAAATCGTTCCAAATAGACGCAATAATAAAAACGAATAATAAAAATTCGTCGTTTTATGCTGTTTTACGCGTCAAAACGCAGATTAAAGCTCAAAACGTGGTGTTTTTGCTAAAATAAGCATTTTCAAAAGCATTTTTTAGACCGTTGAAATCGTTCAAATAGACATAATAAAAATAAAACGAATAATAAAAATTTCATCGTTTTATGCTGTTTTACGCGTTAAACGCAGATTAAAAGCTCAAAACGTGGTGTTTTGCTTTAAAATAAGCATTTTCAAGCATTTTTAGACCGTTGAAATCGTTCAAATAGACGCAATAAAAATAAAAACGGAATAATAAAAATTTCGTCGTTTTTTAGGCTGTTTTGCCGTTAAAACGCCAGATTAAAAGCTCAAACGTGCTGTTTTGCTAAAATAAGCATTTTCAAGCATTTTAGATCGTTGAAATCGTTCAAATAGACGCAATATTAATAAAACGAATAATAAAAATTTCGTCGTTTTTATGCTGTTTTACGCGTTAAAACGCAGATTAAAGCTCAAAACGTGCTGTTTTTGCTGGGAATAAGCATTTTCAAGCATTTTTAGATCGTTGAAATCGTTCAAATAGAAGCAATATTAATAAAAACGAATAATAAAAAATTCGTCGTTTTATGCTGTTTACGCGTTAAAACGCAGATTAAAGCTCAAAACGTGCTGTTTTGCTAAAAATAAGCATTTCAAGCATTTTAGATCGTTGAAATCGTTCAAATAGACGCAATAAAAATAAAAACGAATAATAAAAATTTCGTCGTTTTTATGCTGTTTTACGCGTTAAAACGCAGAATAAAGCTCAAAACGTGCGGTTTTGCTAAAATAAGCATTTTCAAGCATTTTAGATCGTTGAGGAAATCGTTCAAATAAGGCGCAATATTAATAAAAACGAATAATAAAAAATTTCGTCGTTTTATGCTGTTTTACGCGTTAAAACGCAGATTAAGCTCAAATCGTGCTGTTTGCTAAAATAAGCATTTTCAAGCATTTTAAATCGTTAAAGTCGTTCAAATGAAGCAATATTGGCAATAAAACGAATAATAAAAATTCGTCGTTTTTATGTGCTGTTTTACGCGTTAAAACGCAGATTAAAGAAAGCTTTCAAAGGCTTGTGCTGTTTTAGCGCTGCATTTTCAAGCTTTTAGATCACGTTGAAATCGTTCAAATAGACGCAATAAAATAAAACGAATAATAAAATTTCGTCGTTTTTATGCTGTTTTACGCGATAAAACGCAAGAGATAAAGCTCAAAAACGTGCTGTTTTGCTAAATAAGCATTTTCAAGCATTTTAGATCGTTGAAATCGTTCAAATAGACGCAATATTAATAAAAACGAATAATAAAAATTCCTCGTTTTATGCTGTTTTACGCGTTAAAACGCAGATTAAAGCTCAAACGTGCTGTTTTGCTAAAATATAAGCATTTTTCAAGCATTTTAGATCGTTGAAATCGTTCAAATAAACAATATTAAAAAAAACGAATAATAAAATTTTGTGTTTATGCTGTTTTACGCGTTAAACGCAGATTAAAGCTCGCAACGTGCTGTTTTTTGCTAAAATAAGCATTTTCAAGCATTTTAGATCGTGAAATCGTTCAAATAGACGCAATATTAATAAAAACGAATAGTAAAAAATTTCGTCGTTTTTATGGTGTTTTACGCGTTAAAACGCAGATTAAAAGCTCAAAACGTGCTGTTTTGCTAGAATAAGCATTTTCAAGCATTTTAGATCCGTTGAAATCGTTCAAATAGAAGCAATATTAATAAAAACGAATAATAAAAAATTCGTCGTTTTTTATGCTGTTTTGCTGCGTTAAAACGCAGATTAAAAGCTCAAACGTGCTGATTTGCTAAAATGGCATTTTCAAGCATTTTTAGATCGTTGAAGTTCAAATAGAAGCAATATTAATAAAAAGCGAATAATAAAATTTCGTCGTTTTTATGATGTTTTTACGCGTTAAAACGCAGATTAAAGCTCAAAACGTGCGTTTTGCTAAAATAAGCATTTTCAAGCATTTTTAGATCGTTGAAATCGTTCAAATAGAAGCAATATTAATAAGAAACGAATAATAAAAAAATCGTCGTTTTATGCTGTTGTTTTACGCGTTAAAACGCAGATTAAACTCAAAACGTGCTGTTTTTGCTAAAATAAGCATTTTTCAAGCATTTTAGATCGTCCGTTCAAATAGACGCAATATTAATAAAAACAAATAATAAAATTTCGTCGTTTTATGCTGTTTTGCGCGTTAAAACGCTGATTAAAGCTCAAAACGTGGTGTTTTGCTAAAATAAGCATTTTCAAAGTATTTTAGATCGTTGAAATCATTCAAATAGACGCAATATTAATAAAAACGAAGATAATAAAAAATTCGTGAACATGCTTTGTTTTACGCGTTAAAACGCAGATTAAAAGCTCAAAAACGTGCTGATTTGCTAAAATAAGCATTTTCAAAAGCATTGCAGATCGTTGAAATCGTTCAAATAGAAGCAATATTAATAAAAATGAATAATAAAATTCGTCGTTTTTATGCTGTTTTACGCGTTAAAACGCAGATTAAAAGCTCAAAACGTGCTGTTTTTGCTAAAATAAGCATTTTCAAGCATTTTTAGATCGTTGAAATCGTTCAAATAATTTTGCAGCCAGCCAGCCAAAAACGAATAATAAAAATTTCGTCGTTTTTATGCTGTTTTACGCGTTAAAACGCAGATTAAAGCTCAAAACGTGCTGTTTTGCTGGAACCAGCATTTTCAGCATTTTAGATCGTTGAAATCGTTCAAATAGAAGCAATATTAATAAAAACGAATAATAAAAATTCGTCGTTTTATGCTGTTTTACGCGTTAAAACGCAGATTAAAGCTCAAAACGTGCTGTTTTTGCTAAAATAAACATTTTCAAGCATTTTAAGATCGTTGATCGCGTTCAAATGTAGACGCAATAAAAATAAAAACGAATAATAAAAAATTTCGTCGTTTTATGCTTTTGTTTTACGCGTTAAACACCGTCAAGTAAAACGTGCGGTTTTGCTAAAATAAGCATTTTCAAGCATTTTAAGTCGTTTAGTCGTTCAAATAGACAATATTAATAAAAACGAATAATAAAAATTTCGTCGTTTTATGCTGTTTACGCGTTGAAAAACGCAGATTAAAAACTCAAATCGTGCTGTTTTTTGCTACAAAATATAAGCATTTTCAAGCATTTTTAAATCGTTGAAGTCGTTCAAATAGAAGCAATATTAATAAGAAACGAATAATAAAAATTCGTCGTTTTTTATGCTGTTTTACGCGTTAAACGCAGATTAAAGCTCAAACGTGCTGTTTTGCTAAAATAAGCATTTTCAAGCTTTTAGATCGTTGAAATCGTTCAAATAGACGCAATAAAAATAAAAACGAATAATAAAAATTTTCGTCGTTTTTATGCTGTTTTGCGCGTTAAAACGCAGAATAAAGCTCAAAACGTGCTGTTTTGCTAAAATAAGCATTTTTCAAGCATTTTGGAGTCGTTGAAATCGTTCAAATAGACGCAATATTAATAAAAAACGAATAATAAAAATTCCTGTTTTATGCTGTTTTTGCGCGTTAAAACGCAGATTAAAAGTAAAACGTGCTGTTTTGCACAAAATAAGCATTTTCAAGCATTTTTGGGGTAGTTTTGAAATCGTTCAAATAGAAGCAATATTAAAAAAAACGAATAATAAAAATTTCGTCGTTTTTATGCTGTTTTACGCGTTAAAACGCAGATTAAAACTCAAAAACGTGCTGTTTTGCTAAAATAAGCATTTTCAAGCATTTTAGATTTGAAATCGGGCAAATAGACGCAATATTAATAAAAACGGAGTAATAAAAATTTCGTCGTTTTTATGGTGTTTTAGCGTTAAAAAACGCAGATTAAAAACTCAAAACGTGCTGTTTTGTAGAATAACATTTTCAAGCATTTTAGATCGTTGAAATCGTTCAAATAAACAATATTAATAAAAACGAATAATAAAAATTCGTCGTTTTTATGCTTTGTTTTTACGCGTTAAAACGCAGATTAAAACTCAAAACGTGCTGTTTTGCAAAATAAGCATTTTCAAGCATTTTAGATCGTTGAAATCGTTCCGTGGGCAATAAAATAAAAACGAATAATAAAAATTTCGTCGTTTTTTATGCTGTTGTTTTACGCGTTAAAACGCAGAATAAAACTCAAAACGTGCTGTTTTTGCTAAAATAAGCATTTTCAAGCATTTTAGATCGTGAAATCGTTTAAATAGAACCAATATTAATAAAAACGAATAATAAAAAAATTCGTCATTTTATGCTGTTTTACGCGTTAAAACGCAGATTAAAAGCTCAAAACGTGCTGTTTTGCTAAAATAACCGCTTTGTGCAAAGCGTTTTAGATCGTTGAAATCGTTCAAATAGACGCAATATTAATAAAAAGCGAATAATAAAAAATTCGTCGTTTTTTTTTTATGCTGTTTTACGCGTTAAAACGCAGATTAAAGCTCAAAACGTGCTGTTTTGCTTTAAAATAGCATTTTAGATCGTTGAAATCGTTCAAATAGACGCAATATTAATAAAACGAATAATAAAAATTTCGTGGGTTTTATGCTGTTTTACGCCATTTAAAACGCAGATTAAAGCTCAAATCGTGCTGTTTTGCTAAAATAAGCATTTTCAAGCATTTTAAATCGTTGAAATCGTTCCGTCGGCAATATTAATAAAAACAGATAATAAAAAATTCGTCGTTTTTTTATGCTGTTTTACGCGTTGGCGCGCAGTTAAAGCACCAAAACGTGCTGTTTTAGCACAAATAAGCATTTTAAACTTTTTTAGATCGTTGAAATCGTTCAAAATAGACGCAATAAAATAAAAACGAATAATAAAAATTTCGTCGTTTTTATGCTGTTTGCCGTTAAAGAAACATAGAATAAAAAGCACAAAACGTGCTGTTTGCGAAAATAAGCATTTTCAAGCATTTTAGATCGTTGAAATCGTTCAAATAGACGCAATATTAATAAAAACGAATAATAAAAAATTTGTCGTTTTTATGCTGTTTTACGCGTTTAAACGCAGATTAAAGCTCAAAACGTGCTGTTTTTTTGCTAAAATAAGCATTTCAAGCATTTTAGATCGTTGAAATCGTTTAAATAGAAGCAATATTAATAAAAACGGAATAATAAAAATTCGTCATTTTTATGCTGTTTTACGCGTTAAACGCGTTAGCTCAAAACGTGCTGTTTTGCACAAAATAAGCATTTTCAAGCATTTTTAAGATCGTTTGAAATCGTTCAAATAGACGCAATAGTAATAAAAACGAATAATAAAAATTTCGTCGTTTTTTATGCTGTTTTACGCGTTAAAACGCAGAATAAGAAAGCTCAAAACGTGCTGTTTTGCTAAAATAAGCATTTTCAGCATTTTAGATCGTTGAAATCGTTCAAATAGAAGCAATATTAATAAAAAACAGATAATAAAAAATTCGTCGTTTTATGCTGTTTTGCGCGTTAAAACGCAGATTAAAGCTCAAAACGTGCTGTTTTGCTAAAATAAGCATTTTCAGCATTTTAGATCGTTGAAATCGTTCAAATAGACGCAATATTAATAAAAACGAATAATAAAAAATTCGTCGTTTTATGCTGTTTGCAGCGTTAAAACGCAGATTAAAAAACTCAAAACGTGCTGTTTTGCTGAAATAAGCATTTTCAAGCATTTTAGATCGTTGAAATCGTTCAAATAGAATCAATATTAATAAAAACGAATAATAAAAAATTCGTCGTTTTTATGCTGTTTTACGAAGTTAAAACGCAGATTAAAGCTCAAAACGTGCTGTTTTGTTAAAATAAAGCATTTTCAAGCATTTTTAGATCGTTGAAATCGTTCAAATAGAAGCAATATTATTAACCCAAAACGAATAATAAAAGAATTCGCCGTTTTTTATGCTGTTTTACGCGTTAAAACGCAGATTAAAGCTCAAAACGTGCTGTTTTGCTAAAATATAAGCATTTTCAAGCATTTAGATCGTTGGAAATCGTTCAAATAGACGCAATATCATTTTGAAAACGAATAATAAAAATTTCGTCGTTTTATGCTGTTTTACGCGTTAAAACGCAGATTAAAGCTCAAAACGTGCTGTTTTGCTAAAATAAGCATTTTCAGAAGCATTTTAGATCGTTGAAATCGTTCAAATAGAAGCAATATTAATAAAAACGAATAATAAAAAATTCGTCGTTTTTTATGCTGTTTTACGCGTTAAAACGCAGATTAAAGCTCAAAACGTGGTGTTTTGCTAAAATAAAGCACTTTCAAGCGTTTAGACCGTTGAAATCGTTTAAAATAGACGCAATAAAATAAAAACGAATAATAAAAATTTCGTCGTTTTTATGCTGTTTTTACGCGTTAAAACGCGAATAAAGCTCAAATCGTGCTGTTTTTGCTAAAATAAGCATTTTCAAGCATTTTAGATCGTTGAAATCATTCAAATAGACGCAATATTAATAAAAACGAATAATAAAAAATTCGTCGTTTTATGCTGTTTTACGCGTTAAGAAACGCAGATTAAAACTCAAAACGTGCTGTTTTGCTAAAATAACATTTTCAAGCATTTTAGATCGTTGAAATCGTTCAAATAGAAGCAATATTAATAAAAACGAATAATAAAAATTTCGTCGTTTTTATGCTGTTTTCGCGTTAAAACGCAGATTAAAGCTCAAAACGTGCTGTTTAACAAAATAAAGCATTTTTCAAGCATTTTAGATCGTTGAAATCGTTCAAATAGACGCAATATTAATAAAAACAAATAATAAAAATTTCGTCGTTTTTAAGCTGTTTTACGCGTTAAAACGCTGATTAAAGCTCAAAACTTGATGTGCTGTTTTGCTAAAATAAGCATTTTCAAGTATTTTTAGATCGTTGAAATCGTTCAAATAGACGCAATATTAATAAAAACGAATAATAAAAATTCGTCGTTTTTATGCTGTTTTACGCGTTAAAACGCAGATTAAAACTCAAAACGTGCTGTTTTGCTTTACAGAAATAGCATTTTCAAAGCATTTTTAGATCGTTGAAATCGTTCAAATAGAAGCAATATTAATAAAAACGAATAATAAAAATTCGTCGTTTTTATGCTGTTTACGCGTTAAAACGCATGATTAAAGCTCAAAACGTGCTGTTTTGCTAAAATAAGCATTTTTCAAGCATTTTAGATCGTTGAAATAGACGTTCAAATAGAAGCAATATTAATAAAAAACGAATAATAAAATTTCGTCGTTTTTTTATGCTGTTTTACGCGCGTTAAAACGCAGATTAAAACTCAAAACGTGCTGTTTTTGCTAAAATAAGCATTTTCAAGCATTTTTAGATCGTTGAAATCGTTCAAAATAGAAGCAATATTCAATAAAAAACGAATAATAAAAGAATTTCGTCGTTTTATGCTGTTTACGCGTTAAAACGCAGATTATAGCTCAAAACACGTGCTGTTTTGCTAAAATAAGCATTTTCAAGCATTTTAGATCGTTGAAATCGTTCAAATAGACGCAATATTAATAAAAACGAATAATAAAAATTTCGTCGTTTTATGCTGTTTTTACGCGTTAAACGCAGATTAAAGCTCAAAACGTGTTGTTTTGCTAAAAGTAAAATTTCAAACACATTTTAGATCGTTGAAATCCACGTTCAAATAGACGCAATATTAATAAAACGAATAATAAAAATTTCGTCGTTTTTTATGCTGTTTTACGCGTTAAAACGCGGGTCAGCTCAAATCGTGCTGTTTTGCTAAAATATAAGCATTTTCAAGCATTTAAATCGTTAAAGTCGTTTCAAATAGACGCAATATTAATAAAAACGAATAATAAAATTCGTCGTTTTATGCTGTTTTACGTTAAACGCAGATTAAAGCTCAAAACGTGCTGTTTTGCTAAAATAAGCATTTTCAAGCTTTTTTAGATCGTTGAAATCGTTCAAATAGACGCAATAAAATAAAAACGAATAATAAAAGAATTTCGTCGTTTTTATGCTGTTTTACGCGTTAAAACGCAGAATAATAAAGCTCAAAACGTGCTGTTTTTGCTAAAATAAAAGCATTTTCCAAGCATTTTTAGATCGTTGAAATCGTTCCGTAAGTAATATTAATAAAAACGAATAATAAAAATTCGTCGTTTTATGCTGTTTACGCGTTAAAACGCAGATTAAAGCTCAAAACGTGCTGTTTTGCTAAAATAAGCATTTTCAAGCATTTTAGATCGTTGAAATCGTTCAAATAGAAGCCGTATTGTAAACGAATAATAAAACTGCGTCGTTTTATGCTGTTTTTACGCGTTAGAACGCAGATTAAAGCTCAAACGTGCTGTTTTTTTGCTAAAATCCCGGCAATTTCAAAGCATTTTAGATCGTTGAAATCGTTCAAATAGACGCAATAAAATAAAAACGAATAATAATAAAATTTCGTCGTTTTTATGCTGTTTACGCCGTTAAACAGAATAAAGCTCAAAACGTGCTGTTTTGTTAAAATAAAGCACTTTCAAGCATTTTGAATCGTTGAAATCGTTCAAATAAGAAGCAATAATCAATAAAAACGAATAATAAAAATTCGTCATTTTTATGCTGTTTTTACGCGTTAAAACGCAGATTAAAGCTCAAAACGTGCTGTTTTGCAAAAAATAAGCATTTTCAAGCATTTTAGATCGTTGAAATCGTTTCAAATGGGCAATATTAATAAAAACGAATAATAAAAATTTCGTCGTTTTATGCTGTTTTACGCGTTAAAACGCAGATTAAAAACTCAAAACGTGCTGTTTTGCTAAAATAAGCATTTTCAAACATTTTAGATCGTTGAAATCGTTTGAAATGAAGCAATATTAATAAAAACGAATAATAAAGAATTCGTCGTTTTTATGCTGTTTTTACGCGTTAAAACGCGATTAAAGCTCAAAACGTGCTGTTTGCTAAAATAAGCATTTTCAAGCATTTTAGATCGTTGAAATCGTTCAAAATAGACGCAATATTAATAAAAACGAATAATAAAATTTCGTCGTTTTTATGCTGTTTGCGCGTTAAAACGCAGAATAAAAGCTCAAAACGTGCTGTTTTGCTAAAATAAAGCATTTTCAAGCATTTTAAATCGTTGAAGTCGTTCAAATAGAAGCAATATTAATAAAAAACGAATAATAAAAATTCGTCGTTTTTATGCTGTTTTGCGCGTTAAAACGCAGATTAAAGCTGCAAAACGTGCTGTTTTGCTAAAATAAACATTTTCAAGCATTTTGAATCGTTGAAATCGTTCAAATGAAGCAATATTAAAAAAACGAATAATAAAAAATTTCGTCATTTTATGCTGTTTTACGCGTTAAAACGCAGATTAAAGCTCAAAACGTGCTGTTTTTGCTAAAATAAGCATTTTCAGCATTTGAATCGTTGAAATCGTTTTAAATAGAAGCAATATTAATAAAAAACGAATAATAAAAAATTCGTCATTTTTTATGCTGTTTTACGCATTAAAACGCAGATTAAAGCTCAAAACGTGCTGTTTTGCTAAAATAAGCATTTTCAAGCATTTAGATCGTTGAAATCGTTCAAATAGACGCAATTTTAATAAAAAACGAATAATAAAAATTTGTGTTTTTATGCTGTTTTACGCGTTAAACGCAGATTAAAGCTTTCAAAACGTGCTGTTTTGCTAAAATAAGCATTTTCAAGCATTTTAGATCGTTGAAATCGTTCAAATAGAATCAATATTAATAAAAAACGAATAATAAAAAATTCGTCGTTTTTATGCTGTTTTACGAAGTTAAAACGCAGATTAAAGCTCAAACGTGCTGTTTTGTTAAAATAAGCATTTTCAAACATTTTAGATCGTTGAAATCGTTCAAATAAACCAATATTAATAATAAAAAACGAATGATAAAAAAATTTATGCGTTTTTATGCTGTTTTACGCGTTAAAACGCAGATTAAAACTCAAAACGTGCTGTTTTGCTAAAATAAACATTTTCAAGCATTTTAGATCGTTGAAATCGTTCAAATAGACGCAATATTAATAAAACGAATAATAAAATTTCGTCGTTTTTATGCTGTTTTGCGCGTTAAAACCGCAATTAAGCTCAAAACGATACTGTTTTTGCTAAAATAAAGCATTTTCAAGCGTACCCCAGATCGTTGAAATCGTTCAAATAAGACGCAATATTAATAAAAAACGAATAATAAAAATTTCGTCGTTTTTACATGCTGTTTACGCGTTAAACGCAGATTAAAAAGCTCAAAACGTGCTGTTTTGCCTACATAAGCATTTTCAAGCATTTTAGATCGTAGAAATCGTTCAAATAGACGCAATATTAATAAAAAGGCGAATAATAAAAATTTCGTCGTTTTTATGCTGTTTACGCGTTAAAACGCAGATTAAAGCTCAAAACGTGCTGTTTTGCTTCAAATATAAGCATTTTCAAACATTTTAGATCGTTGAAATCGTTCCAGTAGACGCAATATTAATAAAAACGAATAATAAAAATTTCGTCGTTTTTTATGCTGTTTTACGCGTTAAAACGCAGATTAAAGCTTTCAAAACGTGCTGTTTTGCTAAAATAAGCATTTTCAAGCATTTTTAGATCGTAAGAAATCGTTCAAATAGACGCAATATTAATAAAAACGGAATAATAAAAATTTCGTCGTTTTTTATGCTGTTTTACGCGTTAAAACGCAGATTAAAGCTCAAAACGTGCTGTTTTGCTAAAATAAGCATTTTCAAGCATTTTAGATCGTTGAAAATCGTTCCAAATGACCAATATTAATAAAAACGACCAAAAAAATTCGTCGTTTTTATGCTGTTTACGCGTTAAAACGCAGATTGAAAACTCAAAACGTGCTGTTTTGCTAAAATAAGCATTTTCGAGCATTTTAGATCGTTGAAATCGTTCAAATGAACGCAATAAAATAAAAACGAATAATAAAAATTTCGTCGTTTTTTTACGCTTTGTTTTACGCGTTAGAAACGCAGAATAAAACTCAAAACGTGCTGTTTTTTTGCTAAAATAAGCATTTCAAGCATTTTAGATCGTTGAAATCGTTTAAATAGAAGCAATATTAATAAAAACGAATAATAAAAAAACGGTTTTTTTTTTTTGTTTTTTGGTTAAAACGTTAAAACCAAAAAAATTTTTTTCTTTTAAAAAAATTTTAACATTTTAGACGTTGAAATCGTTCAAATAGACAATAAAAAAAAAAAATTAAAATTTTTTTTTGGGTTTTTGC
>NW_027047188.1:0-16626 GCF_025399875.1 Dalotia coriaria
CCTTTTAAAAGTTTTAAAAACTAAAAAAAAATTTTTTTTAAAAACCATTTTGACTTTTTCGCGTTTTAAGCGAAAACAATAAAACGCAAATTTTTTTATTTGTTTTTTTTTTTAAAGCCAGAATTTAAGTTAAAATTTAAAATGCTTTTTTGAAAAAAGATTTTAGTTTAATTTCTTTTAAGGTAAAAGCAAAAAAGTTTTTTTTTTTTTTTTTATTTAAAGTTTTTTTGAAGTTTAAGTCTTTTAAAATGTTATTTTGAAAAAAGATTTTAGTTTTTAATTTCTTTTAACGGGGAAAAAGCAAAAAAAGACGGTATTTTTATTTTTTTTATTAAAAGCTTAGAAAAATTTTTTTCTTTAAAATTTTTAAATTTGAAAAAAGCACGTTTTAGCTTTAATTTCTTTTTTGCAAAAAACAAAAAACGTTTTTTTAAAAAAAAATTTTTTTTTTAATATTGTTTTTTTAAGGTTTTTGGGTCAAATCTTAAAAGCTTAACAAAAAAGCCAAAAACTTTTTTTGGTTTTCGCGTAAAAAAACCAAAAAAAAAATTTTTTTTTTTTTTTTTAAATTTTTGGTTATTTTTCATTTAACGATTAAAAAGTTAAAATGATTTTAAAAAAAACATTTTGGTTTTTTGGGTTTTTAAAGCGTAAAAAAGCTAAAAAGCAAAAATTTTTTTTTTTATTTGTTTATTTAAAATTTAACGATTAAAAAATTTTAAAATGCTTATTTTAAAAAACAAAATTTTTTTTCTGCGTTTTTAAAGCGTAAAACACATAAAACAAGAAATTTTTATTATTTGTTTTTATTAATATTGCGTTATTTGAACATTTCAACGATCTAAAATGCTTTAAAATCTTATTTTAGCAAAACAGCACGTTTTTTTAAATTCGTTTTAACGCGTAAAAAGTAAAAAGGGAAATTTTTTTTTATTCGTTTTTTTTTTATTGCGTTTTTTGAACGATTTCAACGATTAAAAGCGAAAATGCTTAAGCAAAACAGCACGTTTTGGGTTTATTTTCCCTTTTAACGCGAAAACAGCAAAAAAAATTTTTTTTTTTTTTTTTTTTATTTTTGTTTTTAAACGATTTCAACGATCTAAAATTTGGAAAAAATTTTTTTAAAAAAAAGCACGTTTTATTTTAACTGCGTTTTAACGCGTAAAAAAAAAACAAATTTTTTTTTCGTTTTTTTTAATATTGCTTCTATTTAAATTTCAACGATCTAAAACTTGAAAATGCTTATTTTAAAAAAAAAAGTTTTAATTTTTTTGCGAAAAAAAATAAAACCAAATTTTTTTTTTTTTTTTTTTTTGGTTTTTTTTCGAAACCCAAAAAAAGCTTGAAAAATTTTTTTAAAAAACCTTTTGAGCTTTAATCGGTTTTAACGGAAAACACAAAAACAGAAATTTTTTTTTTTTTTTTTATTTATTTTCCATTTAAGATTTAAAATCTAAAATCTTAAAATTTTTTTAAAAAGGACTTTTAGCTTTTTTTCGCGTTTTTTTTAAAAAAACAAAAAAAAAGGGTTTTTTTATTTTTTTTTATTGGCATTTAACGATTTAAACAAAAAATTTAAAATTTAATTTAGCAAAAAAGCCCTTTTAGCTTTTAACCTTTTTTAACGAAAAAATTTAAAAAAGGGTTTTTTTTTTTTTTTATTAAATTCCATTTAAGTTTAAATCTAAAAAAATTTTAAAAGCTTTTTTTGCAAAAACACGTTTTAGCTTTTTTTCGTTTTTTTGCGAAAAACCCTAAAAAAAATTTTTTTTTATTCGTTTTTAAATTTTCCATTTAAATTTAAATTTAAAAAAATTTTAAAACTTTTTTAGCCAAAAAACCCTTTTAGCTTTTTTCAGTTTTTTCAAAAATAAAAAAAAAAATTTTTTTATTATTCGTTTTTTTTTTTTTTATTTTAAAAAACCACCCTTTAAAATTAAAATTTTTGGAAAACAGCCTTTTTAGCTTTATTTTCCCTTTTAACTAAAAAAGATAAAAAGACAAATTTTTTAATTGTTTTTAAAAGCCTTTTAACTTTCAACGTTAAAAACTTAAAAGCTTTTTAAAAAAAGCATTTTGGTTTTCCCCTTTTGGTAAAAAGCTTTAAAAAAAATTTTTTTTTTTTTTTTTTATTAAATGCCTTTTTAAACGATTTAAGTTAAAATGCTTTGAAAAGCTTTTTTAAAAAAAGATTTTTATTTTTCTTTTTTAACCCTAAAAAAAATAAAAAAGACAAATTTTTATTATTCGTTTTTATTAATATTAGCTTCTATTTAAACATTTCAACGATCTAAAATGCTTGAAAATGCTTATTTTAGCAAAACAGCACGTTTTGAGCTTTAATCTGCGTTTTTTAACGCGTAAAACGGCATAAAAACGACGGGAATTTTTATTATTCGTTTTATTAATATTGCTTCTATTTGAACGATTTAAACGATCACAAAATGCTTGAAAAATGCTTATTTTAGCAAAAGCAACGCACGAGCTTTTAATGCTGCGTTTAACGCGTAAAACAGCATAAAACTACAGATTTTTATTATTTGTTTTATTAATGTGCTTCTATTTGAACGGTTTCAGCGATCTAAAATGCTTGAAAATGATTATTTTACTTGTAAAACTGCACGTTTTGAAGGCTTTTAATCTGCGTTTAACGCGTGGAAGCAACATAAAACGACGAAGAGGTATTTATTATTCGTTTTTTATTAATATTTGCGTCTGTTGAACGATTTCAACGATCACAAAATGCTTGAAAATTCTTAATTTAGCAAAACAGCACGTTTTGAGCTTTTAATCTGCGTTTTTAACGCGTAAAACAGCATAAAAACGACGAATTTTTTATTATTCGTTTTATTAATATTGCTTCTATTTGAACGGTTTCAACGATCTAAAATGGCGAAAATGCTTTATTTTAGCAAAAACAGCACGTTTTGGAAAAAAGCTTTTATTCTGCGTTTTAACGCGTAAAACAGCATAAAACGACGAAATTTTTATTATTCGTTTTTTATTAATGGCCGTCCTATTTGAACGATTTTCAGCGATCTAAAACGCTTGAAAATGCTTATTTTGGCAAAACAGCACGTTTTTAGCTTTTAATCTGCGTTTTTAACGCGTAAGAGCAGCGCATAAAAATGACGAATTTTTATTACATTGCAGTTTTTATTAATATTGCTTCTATTTAAGAAGCGATTTCCAGCGATCTAAAATGCTTGAAAATGCTTATTTTAGCAAAACAGCACGTTTTGAGCTTTTAATCTGCGTTTAACGCGTAAAACAGCATAAAAACGACGAAATTTTATTATTCGTTTTTTATTAATATTGCGTCTATTTGAACGATTTCAACGATCTAAAATGCTTGAAAATGCTTATTTTAGCAAAACAGCGCGATTTTGAGCTTTAATCTGCGTTTTTAACTTGCGTAAAACGACATAAAAAACGACAATTTTTATTATTCGTTTTTTATTAATATTGCTTCTATTTGAAGACGATTTCAACGATCACAAATGCTTGAAAATGCTTATTTTAGCAAAACAACGCACGAGCTTTTAATCTGCGTTTTAACGCGGTAAAACAGCATAAAACGACGAATTTTTATTATTCGTTTTTATTAATATTGCTTCTATTTGAACGATTTCAACGATCTAAAATGCATGAAAATGATTATTTAGCAAAACAGCACGTTTTTGAGCTTTAATCTGCGTTTTAACGCGGTAAACAGCATAAAACGACGAAGTTTTTTATTATTCGTTTTATTAATATTGCGTCTATTTAGTTTCAACGATCTAAATGCTTGAAAATGCTTATTTTTTAGCAAAACAGCACGTTTTGAGCTTTTAATCTGCGTTTTTAACGCGTAAAACAGCATAAAACGACAATTTTTATTATTCGTTTTATTAATATTGCTTCTATTTGAACGATTTCAACGATCTAAAATGCTTGAAAATGCTTATTTTAGCAAAACAGCACGTTTTGAGCTTTTATTCTGCGTTTAACGCGTAAAACAGCATAAAACGACGAAATTTGCATTATTCGTTTTTTTATTAATATTGCGTTAACTTACATTTAGAACAATTTCAACGATCTAAAATGCTTGAAAATGCTTATTTCAACAAAACAGCACGTTTTGAGCTTTAATCTGCGTTTTTAACGCGTAAAACAGCATAAAAATGACGAGATTTTTATTATTCGTTTTTATTAATATTGCTTCTATTTAAACGATTTCCAACTTGATCTAAAATGCTTGAAAATGCTTATTTGTAAAACAACACGTTTGAGCTTTTAATCTGTTTTAACGCGTAAAACAGCATAAAACGACAAAATTTTTTATTATTCGTTTTTATTAATATTGCTTCTATTTGAACCAACGATCTAAAATGCTTGAAAATGTATTTTAATAAAACAGCACGTTTTGAGCTGTAATCTGCGTTTTTAACGCGTAAAACAACATAAGAAACGACAATTTTTGATATTCGTTTTTGTGTATTGTGTCTATTTGAACGATTTCAACGAATAAAATGCTTGAAAATGCTTTATTTTCGCCAGCAGCACGTTTGAGCTTTTAATCTGCGTTTTAACGCGTAAAACAACGACAATTTTTTATTATTCGTTTTTATTAATATTGCTTCTATTTGAACGATTTCAACGATCTAAAATGCTTGAAAATGCTTATTTTACGAAAAGCAAAACAGCACGTTTGAGCTTTAATCTGCGTTTTAACGCGTAAAACAACATAAAAACGACGAATTTTTATTATTCGTTTTTTTATTAATATTGCTTCTATTTGAACGATTTCAACGACCTAAAATGTTTGAAAATGCTTATTTTAGCAAAACAGCACGTTTTGAGATTTAATCTGCGTTTTAACTTTAGTAAAACAACTTATAAAACGACGAATTTTTATTATTCGTTTTTATTAATATTGCTTCTATTTGAACGATTGCAACGATCTAAAATGCTTGAAAATGCTTATTTTAGCAAAACAGCACGTTTTGAGCTTTAATCTTACGTTTTAACGCGTAAAACAACATAAAACGACGAATTTTTTATTATTCGTTTTTTATTAATATTAACTACTATTTGAACGATTTCAACGATCTAAAATGCTTGAAAATGTTTATTTTAGCAGCAAAACAGCCAACGTTTGAGCTTTTAATCTGCGTTTTAACGCGTAAAACAACATAAAACGACGAATTTTTTGTATTCGTTTTTTTATTAATATTGCGTCTATTTGAACGATTTCAACGATCTAAAATGCTTGAAAAAATGCTTATTTTAGCAAACAGCACGTTTTGAGCTTTAATCTGCGTTTAACGCGTAAAACAGCTTTATAAAACGACGAATTTTTTATTATTCGTTTTTTATTAATATTGCGTCTATTTGAACGATTTCAACGATCTAAAATGCTTGAAAATATTTTAGCAAAACAGCATAGCACGAGCTTTAATCAGCGTTTTAAAAGCGTAAAACAGCATAAAAACGACGGTACGTATTCGTTTTACATTAATATTACGTCTATTTGAACGATTTCAACGATCTGGCAATAGCGAAAATGCTTATTTTAGCAAAACAGCGTTTGAGCACAATCCTGCGTTTAACGCGTAAAACGCTTATAAAACGACGGAATTTTATTATTCGTTTTTTTATTAATATTGCATCTATTGAACGATTTCAACGATCTAAAAATGCTTGAAAATGCTTATTTTAGCAAAACAGCACGTTTGAGCTTTTAATCTGCGTTTTAACGCGTAAAACAGCTTATAAAACGACGGGTACATTATTCGTTTTTATTAATATTGCGTCTGGCCCCGAACGATTTCCAACGATCTAAAATGCTTGAAAATGCTTATTTTAGCAAAACAAGCACGTTTTGAGAGGCTTTAATCAGCGTTTTAACGCGTAAAACAGCTTTTATAAAACGACGAAATTTTTTGCATTATTCGTTTTTTATTAATATTGCGTCTATTTGAACGATTTCAACGATCTAAAATGCTTGAAAATGCTTATTTTAGCAAAACAGCACGTTTTGAGGCTTTTAATCAGCACGTTTTAACGCGTAAACGGCATAAAAACGACGAAGTACATTATTCGATTTTTATTAATATTGCGTCTATTTGAACGATTTCAGCGATCTAAAATGCTGGAAAATGCTTATTTTATCAAAACAGCACGTTTGAGAGGAGCTTTAATCTGCGTTTTAACGCGTAAAACAGCGACGAATTTACATTATTCGTTTTATTAATATTGCTTCTATTTGAACGATTTCAACGATCTAAAATGCTTGAAAATGCCTATTTTTAAGCAAAACAGCACACGTTTTGAGCTTTTAATCTGCGTTTTAACGCGTAAACAACATAAAAACGACGAATTTTATTATTCGTTTTTATTAATATTGCGTCTATTTGAACGATTTCAACGATCTAAAATGCTTGAAAATGCTTATTTTAGCAAAACAGCACATTTTGAGCTTTTAATCTCGTTTAACGCGTAAAACCAACATAAAACGACGAAGTTTTATTATTCATTTTTATTAATATTGCGTCTATTTGAACGATTTCAACGATCTAAAATGCTTGAAAATGTTTACATTTTAGCAAAACAGCACGTTTTGAGCTTTAATCTGCGTTTTAACGCGTAAACAACATAAAACGACGAATTTTATTATTCGTTTTTTAGTAATATTGCTTCTATTTGAACGATTCAACGATCTAAAAATGCTGAAAATGCTTATTTTAGAAAAACAACACGTTTTGAGCTTTTTTATTCTGCGTTTTAACGCGTAAAACAACATAAAAACGACAGAAATTTACACACGCCGTCGTTTTTATTTAATATTGCGTCTATTTGAACGATTTCAACGATCTAAAATGCTTGAAAATGCCCATTTTAGCAAAACAGCACGTTTACGAGCTTAATCTGCGTTTTTAACGCGTAAAACGGCATAAAACGACGAAATTTTATTATTCGTTTTATTAATATTACTTCTATTTGAACGATTTCAACGATCTAAAATGCTTGAAAATGCTTATTTTTAGCAAAACAGCTTTTGTTTGAGCTGTAATCTGCGTTTTTAACGCGGTAAAACAGCATAAAACGACGATTTTTTATTATTCGTTTTTTATTAATATTGCGCGTCTATTTGAACGATTTCAACGATCTAAAATGCTTGAGGGGAATGCTTATTTTAACAAAACAGCACGTTTGAGCTTTAATTTGCGTTTTTAACGCGTAAAACAACATAAAACGACGATTTTTTTATTATTCGTTTTATTAATGTGCGTCTATTTGGATAGTTTCCAGCGATCTAAAATGCTTGAGAAAATGCTTACATTTTAGCAAAACAGCACGTTTTTGAGCTTTATTCTGCGTTTTAACGCGTGAAACAAAACGACGAATTTTTTATTATTCGTTTTTATTAATATTGCTTCTATTTGAACGATTTTAACGATCTAAAATGCTTGAAAATGCTTATTTTAGCAAAACAACTTGCACGAGGCACCAATCTGCGTTTTAACGCGTAAAACAACATAAAACGACGAATTTTTATTATTCGTTTTATTAATATTAACTTCCTATTTGAACGATTTCAACGATCTAAATGCTTGAAAATGGTTATTTTAGCAAAACAGCACGTTTGAGCTTTTAATCTGCACGTTTTAACGCGTAAAACAGCATAAAACGACGAAGTTTTTATTATTCGTTTTTTATTAATATTGCGTCTATTTGAACGTTCAACGATCTAAAATACTTGAAAATGCTTATTTTAGCAAAACAGCACGTTTGAGCTTTAATCTGCGTTTTAACGGTAAAACAGCATAAAACGACGAATTTTTATTATTCGTTGTTTATTAATATTGCTACTATTTGAACGATTTCAACGATCTAAAAATGCTGAAAATGCTTATTTTAAGAAAAACAGCACATTTTGAGCTTTTATTCTGCGTTTTAACGCGTAGGCACCAACATAAAACGACAAAATTTACATTATTCGTTTTTTTATTAATATTGCGTCTATTTGAACGATTTTTAACGATCTAAAATGCTTGAAAAATGCTTATTTTAGCAAAACAGCACGTTTTGAGGTTTAATCTGCGTTTTAACGCGTAAACGGCATAAAATGACGAATTTTTTATTATTCGTTTTATTAATATTGCTTCTATTTAAACGAATTCAACGATCTAAAATGCTTGAAAATGCTTATTTAGCAAAACAGCACGTTTTGAGCTTTTAATCTACGTTTTAACGCGTAAAACAACATAAAAACGACGAGAATTTTAATATTCGTTTTTATTAATATTGCTTCTATTTGAACGATTTCAACGATCTAAAATGCTTGAAAATGCTTATTTTAGCAAAACAGCACGTTTTGAGTTTAATCTGCGTTTTAACGCGTAAAACAGCATAAAACGACGAATTTTATATATTCGTTTTTTTATTAATATTGCTTCTATTTGAACGCTTTCAACGATCTAAAATGCTTGAAAATGCTTATTTTAGCAAAAGCACGTTTTGAGTTTTAATCTGCGTTTTAACGCGTAAAACAGCATAAAACGACGAATTTTATTATTCGTTTTTATTAATATTGCGTCTATTTGAACGATTTCAACGATCTAAAATGCTTGAAAATGCTTATTTTAGCAAAACAGCACGTTTTGAGCTTTAATCTGCGTTTTAACGCGTAAAACAGCATAAAACGACGAATTTTTATTATTCGTTTTTATTAATATTGCTTCTATTTGAACGATTTCAACGATCTAAAAATGCTTGAAAATGCTTATTTTAGCAAAACAGCACGATTTGAGCTTTAATCTGCGTTTTGACGCGTAAAACAGCATAAAAACGACGAAATTTTTATTATTCGTTTTTCATTAATATTGGTCTATTTGAACGATTTCAACGATCTAAAAAAGCTTGAAAATGCTTATTTTAGCAAAACAAATCTGCGTTTTAACGCGTAAACAGCATGAAAACGACGAATTTTATTATTCGTTTTTTTAATATTGCGTCTATTTGAACGATTTCAACGATCTAAAATGCTTGAAAATGCTTATTTTACAAAACAGCACGTTTTGAGCTTTAATCTGCCTTTTAACGCGTAAAACAGCATAAAAACGACGAATTTTTTATTATTCGTTTTTTATTAATATTGCTTCTATTTGAACGGATTTCGACGATCTAAAATGCTTGAAAATGCTTATTTTAGCAAAACAGCATCGTTTTGAGCTTTATTCTGCGTTTTAACGCGTAAAACAGCATAAAACGCGCAATTTTATTATTCGTTTTTATTAATATTGCGTCTATTTGAACGATTTCAACGATCTAAAAATGCTTGAAAATGCTTATTTTAGCAAAACACACGTTTTGAGCTTTTAATCTGCGTTTTAACGCGTAAAACAGCATAAAATGACGAAATTTTTTATTATTCGTTTTTATTAATATTGCTTCTATTTAAACGATTTCAACGATCTAAAATGCTTGAAAATGCTTATTTTAGCAAAAGCACGTTTTGAGCTTTAATCTGCGTTTAACGCGTAAAACAGCATAAAACGACGAATTTTTTATTATTCGTTTTTTATTCATATTGCCTATTTGAACGATTTCAACAATCTAAAATGCTTGAAAATGTTTATTTTAGCAAAACAGCACGTTTTGAGCTTTAATCTGCGTTTTAACGCGTAAAACAGCATAAAAACGACGAAATTTTTAATATTCGTTTTTATTAATATTGCGTCTATTTGAACGATTTCAACGATCTAAAATGCTTGAAAATGTTTATTTTAGCAAAATAGCACGTTTAGTTTAATTGCGTTTTAACGCGTAAAACAGCATAAAACGAGTAATTTTTTTTATTTGTTCTTTATTAATATTGCTTCTATTTGAACGATTTCAACGATTAAAATGCTTGAAAATGCTTATTTTAGCAAAACAGCACGTTTTGAACTTTAATCTGCGTTTTAACGCAGTATAACGCATAAACGCGAATTTTATTATTCGTTGTATAATTATATGCGTCTATTTGAACGATTTCAACGATCAAAATGCTTGAAAATGCTTATTTTAGCAAAACAGCCTTTTGAGCTTTAATCTGCGTTTTAACGCGTAAAACAGCATAAAAACGAGAATTTTTTATTGGTTTTTTATATTGCTTCTATTTGAACGATTTCAACGATCTAAAATGCTTGAAAAAAGTTATTTTAGCAAAGCACGTTTTGAGCTTTTATTCTGCGTTTTAACGCGTAAAACAGCATAAAACGACGAAATTTTATTATATTCGTTTTTATAATATTGCGTCTATTTGAACGATTTCAACGATCTAAAATGCTTGAAAATGCTTATTTTCGCAAACAGCACGTTTTGAGCTTTTATTCTGCGTTTTAACGCGTAAAACAGCATAAAAACGACGAAATTTTTATTATTCGTTTTTTTAATATTGCGTCTTTTGAACGATTTCAACGATCTAAAATGCTTTAAAATGCTTATTTTAGCAAAACAGCACGTTTTGAGTTTTAATCTGCGTTTTAACGGTAAACAGCTATAAAATGACGATTTTTTTTATTCGTTTTTATTAATATTGTTTTGCTTTAACAATCAAATCTAAAATGCTTATTTTAGTAAAAGCTTTTTTAGCAAAACAGCACGTTTTGAGTTTTAATCGCTTTTAACGCGTAAAACAGCATAAATGACGAATTTTTATTATTCGTTTTTAATTAATGATTGTCTATTTGAACGATTTACAATCAAAAAGCTGAAATGCTTTATTTTAGTTTAAAAGCACGTTTGAGCTTAAATCTGCGTTTTAACGCGTAAAACAGCATTAAATAATTCTTCTATTTTATTATTTAAATTAATGTTGAAATATTAATGATCTAAAATGCAGAACGTTTATTTTAGCAAAACGTTTTGAAGTATAGCGTAAAAGCGTATAATCGATAAAATTAATATTCGTTTTATTAAATTGCTTATATTTTAACGATTTACAAAAAGCTGGTTTATTTTAATTGCAAAACAGCCGTTTTGAGCTTTAATCACGTTTTTACGCGTAAAATAAAAACGCAATTTTTAGTTTCAAGTTTTTAATATGCTTAATTTATTTCAACACGCACGTTAAAGTTTGCTTATTTTAGCTAAAACAGCACTTTAGTTTAATCGCGATTTAACGCGTAAATCAGCATAAAAAATTTTTATTATTCGTTTTTATTAAATTCTTCTATGTTGAAATTTCAACGGTTAAAATGCTGAAAATGCTTTTTAGCATAAGCGCGTTTTGAGTTTTATTCGGCTTTAACGAAAACAGCATAAACGACTAAATTTTTTATTATTCTTTTTATTAATATTACGTCTAATTTAAGATTATTTACAAAACGCAAAATGCTTATTTAGCAAAAAGACGTTTTGAACATAAACGCGTTTTAACGTAAAATCATCATAATAACGATTTCTATTTATATTTTATTATTATTCTATTTTAACGATTTCTACGATCTAAAATGCTTGAAAGTTATTTTAGCTAAAACAGCATTTTAGCTTTAATCGCGTTTTAACGCGTAAAACACAAAACGACGAAGTTTTATTATTCGTTTTTATTAATATTGCGTCTATTTAACGATTTCAACGTCTAAAATGCTTGAAATGCTTATTTTGCAAAAAGCACGTTTTGAGTTTAATCAGCCGTTTTAACGCGTAAAACAGCATAAAACGACGAAATTTTTATTATTCGTTTTTATTAATTTGTTTATTTGAACGATTTCAACGATCTAACGAAAATGCTTGAAAATGCTTATTTAGCAAAACAGCACGTTTTGAGCTTTAATCTGCTTTTAACGCGTAAAAAAGCATAAAACGACGAAATTTTTATTATTCGTTTTATTAATTTTTGCTTTATTTGAACGATTTCAACGATCTAAAATGCTTGGGAAAAAGCTTATTTTAGCAAAACAGCACGTTTTGAGCTTTAATCCGCGTTTTAACGCGTAAACAGCATAAAAAACGACGAAATTTTTATTATTCGTTTTTATTAATATTGC
Organism: Dalotia coriaria; assembly: GCF_025399875.1. Lineage (NCBI taxonomy): Eukaryota > Metazoa > Arthropoda > Insecta > Coleoptera > Staphylinidae > Dalotia > Dalotia coriaria. The sequence continues at coordinate 12,018 of NW_027047188.1, forward strand.
GTCTATTTGAACGATTTCAACGATCTAAAATGCTTAAAAATGCTTATTTTTTGCAAAACAGCACGTTTTTAGCTTTAATCTGCGTTTTAACGCGTAAAACAGCATAAAATGACGATTTTTATTATTCGTTTTTATTATATTGTTCTATTTAAACGATTTCAACGATCTAAAGTGCTTGAAAATGCTTTTTTTTAGCAAAAACAGCAAGTTTTGAGTTTTTAAACTGCGTTTTAACGCGTAAAACAGCATAAAAAGACGAATTTTTTATTATTTGTTTTTATTAATATTGCTTCTATTTGAACGATTTCAACAATCTAAAATGCTTGAAAATGCTTATTTTAGCAAAACAGCAGTTTTGAGTTTAATCTGCGTTTTAACGCGTAAAAAAAAGCATAAAACGACAAAATTTTTATTATTCGTTTTTATTAATATTGCTTCTATTTAAACGATTACAACGATCTAAAATACTTGAAAATGCTTATTTTAGCAAAACAGCACGTTTTGAGCTCTAATCTGCGTTTTAACGCGTAAAACAGCATAAAATGACGAATTTTTTATTATTGTTTTTATTAATATTGCTTCTATTTAAACGATTTCCGAACAAATCTAAAATGCTTGAAAAATGCTTATTTTAGCAAAAGCACGTTTTGAGCTTAATCAGCATAAACGTAAGAACTTACATAATACGACGTTTTTTTATTATTGTTTTTAATTTCAACTATTATAAAGATTTAAAACTTATTTATAGCATAAAAGCGTTTTATTTTGAAAACTGCCGTTTTAAGCTTTAAAACTGCATATAACGCGAAAATTTATTATTCGTTTATAAATTTTGTCTATTTGAATCGATTTAATACGTCTAAAATCTTGAAAATGCTTATTTTCTAAAATACAACGTTTGAGCTTTAAGCAAATAACGGTAACTAATAAAAAGATTTAACGTTTTATTATTCGCTTTTATAAATATTGCGTCTATTTACGATTTCAACGATTAAATGCTTGAAAATGTTTATTTTAGCAAAACAGCACGTTTTTATTTAATTGCGTTTTAACGCGTAAAACAAGAAAACGACGAATTTTATTATTCGTTTTTATTAAAATTGCTTTTGAGTTTAACGATTTAACGTAAAAGATAAAACGGAATTTTTAAATATTCGTTTTTGAGCTTTATTCTGCGTTTTAACGTAAATCAGCGATTAAAACGATTTAATTTATTTTGCTATTAATATTGCTCTTTTGATTTCAACGATAAAAGTTTAATGCTTATTTTAGCAAAAAGCACGTTTTGATTTAATCTGCGTTTATAAGCGTTATGAACGATAAACGACGAAATTTTTATCGTTTTATTAATATGCGTCACTTTACGATTTCAATCTGAAATGCTTGAAAATGTTATTTTAGCAAAAACACACGTTTTTGAGTTTAATCTCTTTTTAACGCGTAAATTACGATTAAAAACGACTAAAATTTAAAATTTTTTTATAATAGCTCATTTGAGATTTCAATCGATTTAAACTGAAAAAGCTATTAAAACAACAGCAACGTTTTTATTATTCGTTTTTATACGCGTATAACGATTAAAACGACAAAATTTATTATTTTTTATTAATATTGCTTATGACGATTTCAACGATCTAAAATCTGTAACTAAAATTAAAAACAGAAAGTTTTGATTTTAATCTGCGTTTTAACGCGTAAAATGAGATTAACAAGACTAAATGTTTTATTATTCTTTTTATAATACTGCAGTTTTATTTAATCTGTTTTAACGCTAAAAACTAAAATGCTTATTTTGCAATATCGCTTTTTAAATTGCTCTAATTAACGTTTAACGCTCTAAAAAGCTAAAACGATGAATTACTATTATTCGTTTTTATTAATAGCTTTAATCTTTTAACGATTTCAACGATCTAAACATAAAAATGAATTTTTTATTCGAATACATTTTGCTTTATTTGCGTTTTAACGCGTAAAACAAAATGCAGAAATTTATTTTCGTTTTATTAATATTGCGTCTATTTGAACTGCGTTTAACGACTGAAAATGCTATTTTAAGCAAAACAGCATTTTTTGTTTAATCTGCGTTTTAACGCGTTAAACAGCATTAAAACGAGAATTTTAATTATTTGTTTTTATTAATATTGCTTCTATTTGAACTGATTCAACGGTCTAAAATACTTGAAAATGCTTATTTTAAGCAAAACTGACGTTTTGAGCTTTTAATCTGCGTTTTAACGTAAAACAGCATAAAACGACGAATTTTTATTATTCGTTTTATTATAATATTGCGTCTATTTGAACGATTTCAAGATCTAAAATGCTTGAAAATGCTTATTTTAGAAAAGCACGTTTTTGAGCTTTATTCTCGTTTTAACGCGTAATAACACATAAAACGACAAAATTTTTTATTCAAACGCTTTTATTTATTATGCGTCTATTTGAACGATTTCAACGATCTAAAATGCTTGAAAATGCTTATTTTTATCAAAACAGCACGTTTTGAGTTTAATCTGCGTTTTAACGTAAACAGCTAAAAGACGAATTTTTATTATCCTTATTAAATTGGTCTTTTGAATGATTTAACGTCAAAAGCTGAAATGATTTTTTAGAAAAAGCCGTTTTGAGTTTAACTCTTTTACGCTAAAGCATAAAACGCAAATTTTTATTATTCGTTTTCATAAATCCATTGAACGATTTCACGACTAAAATGCTTGAAAATGCTTATTTAGCAAACAGCACGTTTGAGCTTTAATCTGCGTTTTAACGCGTAAAACAGCATAAAACGACGAATTTTTATTATTCGTTTTATTAATATTGCTTCTATTTGAACGATTTCAACGATCAAAATGCTTGAATATGCTTATTTTAGCGAAACAGCACGTTTGAGCTTTAATCTGCGTTTTAACGCGTAAAACAGCATAAAACGACGAAATTTTATTATTCGTTTTTATTAATTTGCTTCTATTTGAACGATTTCAACGATCTAAATGCTTGAAAATGCTTATTTTAGCAAAACAGCACGTTTGAGCTTTATTCTGCGTTTTAACGCGTAAACAGCATAAAACGACGAAATTTTATTATTCTTTTTATTAATATTGCTTCTATTTGAACGATTTCAACGATCTAAAATGCTTGAAAATGCTTATTTTAACAAAACAGCACGTTTTGAGTTTTAATCTGCGTTTTAACGCGTAAAACACATAAAACTGACGAATTTTTTTATTCGTTTTTTATTAATATTGCTTCTATTTGAACGTTTCAACAATCAAAATGCTTGAAAATGCTTATTTTAAGCAAAACAGCACGTTTTGAGCTTTAATCTGCGTTTTAACGCGTAAAACAGCATAAAAACGACGAAATTTATTATTCGTTTTTATTAATATTGCGTCTATTTGAACGATTTCAATGATCTAAATGCTGAAAATGTTTTATTTTAGCAAAACAGCACGTTTTGATTTAATCTGCGTTTAACGCGTAAAACAGCATAAAACGACGAAATTTTTATTATTCGTTTTTATTAATATTGCTTCTATTTTAACGATTTCAACGATCTAAAATGCTTGAAAATGATTATTTTAGCAAAACAGCACGTTTTGAGTTTTAATCTGCGTTTTAACGCGTAAAACAGCATAAAAAGACAATTTTTATTATTTGTTTTTTTTTAATATTGCTTCTATTTGAACGATTTCAACAATCTAAAAAAGCTTGAAAATGCTTATTTTAGCAAAACAGCACGTTTTGAGCTTTAATCTGCGTTTTTAAAGCGTAAAAACAGCATAAAACGACAAAATTTTTATTATTCGTTTTTATTAATATTGCGTCTATTTGAACGATTTCAAAAGATGTAAATGCTTGAAAATGTTTATTTTAGCAAAACAGCACGTTTGAGCTTTAATCTGCGTTTTAACGCGTAAAACAGCATAAAAACGACGAATTTTTATTATTCGTTTTTATTAATATTGCTTATATTTGAACGATTTCAACGATCTAAAATGATTGAAAATGCTTATTTTAGCAAAACAGCACGTTTTTAGCTTTAATCTGCGTTTTAACGCGTAAAACAGCATAAAACGACGAATTTTTTATTATTCGTTTTTTTTAATATTAGCTTCTATTTGAACGATTTCAACGATCTAAAATGCTTGAATGATTATTTTAGCAAAACAGCACGTTTTGAGCTTTAATCTGCGTTTTAACGCGTAAAACAGCATAAAAACGACGAAGTTTTTATTATTCGTTTTTTTTTAATATTGCGTCTATTTGACCGATTTCAACGATCTAAAATGCTTGAAAATGCTTATTTTAGCAAAACAGCACGTTTTGAGCTTTAATCTGCGTTTTAACGCGTAAAACAAACGACGAATTTTATTATTCGTTTTTTATTAATATTGCTTCTATTTGAACGATTTCATCGATCTAAAATGCTTGAAAATACTTATTTTAGCAAAACAGCACGTTTTGAGCTTTATTCTGCGTTTAACGCGTAAAACAGCATAAAACGACGAAATTTTTATTATTCGTTTTATTAATATTGCCTTTTGAACGATTTCAACTTAAAATGCTTGAAAATCTTATTTTGAAAAAAAGCACGTTTTTAGCTTTTCGTTTC
>NW_027047189.1:0-16621 GCF_025399875.1 Dalotia coriaria
AAAAAAAAACGACGAATTTTTATTATTTGTTTTTATTAATATTGCGTCTATTTGAACGATTTAACGATCTAAAATGCTTGAAAATGCTTATTTTAGCAAAACAGCACGTTTTGAGTTTTTAAACTGCGTTTTAACGCCTAAAACAGCATAAAAAAAGGAAATTTTATTATTCGTTTTTTTAAGCCTTTTGAAGATTTCAACGATCTAAAATGCTTGAAAAGCTTTTTTTTAGCAAAACAGCAGTTTTGAGTTTTAATCTGCGTTTTAACGCGTAAACAGCATAAAAACGACGAATTTTTATTATTCGTTTTACGCCATTGCGTCTATTTCCGGTTCGAGATCAACGATCTAAAATGCTTCTTCTTTTTGAAAATGCTTTCGTACATTTTAGCAAAAACAGCACGTTTTGAGTTTTAATCTGCGTTTTAACGCGTAAACAGCATACAAAACGACGAATTTTTTATTATTCGTTTTTATTAATATTGCGTCTATTTGAACGAGATTTCAACGATCTAAAATGCTTGAAAAATGCTTATTTTAGCCAAAATGTTAATGTTTTGAGCTTTATTCTGCGTTTCAACGCAAAAGCGCGGCAAAAACGACGAAATTTTTATTATTTCGTTTTTATTTTTAATATTGCGTCTATTTGAAACGATTTCAACGATCTAAAAAAGCTTGAAAATGCTTATTTTAGCAAAACAGCACGTTTTGAGCTTTAATCTGCGCTTTTAACGCGCAAAACAGCATAAAAGCGACCAATTTTTTATTATTCGTTTTTATTAATATTGCTTCTATTTTAAACCGATTTCAACGATTTAAAAATGCTTGAAAATGCTTATTTTAGCAAAAAACATCACGATTTGAGCGCTTTAATCTGTGCTCTTAACGCGTAAAACAGCATAAAAAAACGACGAAATTTTATTATTCGTTTTTATTAATATTGCGTCTATTTGGAACGATTTCAACGATCTAAAATGCTTGAAAATGCTTATTTTAAAGCGAAAACAGCACGTTTTGAGTTTTTATTCTGCGTTTTAACAGCGTTTCAGCATGTAAAAACGACGAAATTTTTATTATTCCGTTTTATTTTAATGCACTATTTGAACGTGATTTCAACGATCTAAAAATGCTTGAAAATCCCTTTATTTTAGCAAAACAGCACGTTTTGAGCTTTAATCTGCGTTTTAACGCGTAAATACAGCATAAAAAACGACGAAATTTTTATTATTCGTTTTTATTAATACCATTAATATTGCTTCCTATTCTGAACGTGATTTCAACGATCTAAAATGCTTGAAAATGCTTATTTTAGCAAAACAGCACGTTTTGAGCTTTATTCTGCGTTTTAACGCGTGTAAAACAAAGCATAAAACGACGAATTTTTAATATTATTCGTTTTTGTCATTATTGCGTCTATTTGAACGTGATTTCCCAACGATCTAAAATGCTTGAAAATGCTTATTTTAGCAAAAACAGCACGCTTTGAGCTTTAAACCCGCGCTTTACGCGCGTAAAACAGCATAAAACGATTTAAATTTTTATTATTCGCCTTTTTTATTATTGACATTACTGTTTCTATTTCCGTTCGTGATTTCAACGATCTAAAATGCTTGAAAATGCTTATATTTTAGCGCAAAACAGCACGTTTTGAGGCTTTTAATCTGCGTTTTAACGCGTAAAACAGCATAAAACGACGAATTTTTTATTATTCGTTTTTATTAATAATATTGCGTCTATTTGAAATGCATTTCCAACGATCTAAAATGCTTGAAAATGCTTTATTTTAGTAAAACAGCACGTTTTGAGCTTTAATCTGCGTTTTAACGCGTAAAACAAAGCATAAAACGACGAAATTTTTTATTATCTGTTTTTATTACATTATTGCGTCTATTTGAACGATTTCAACGATCTAAAATGCTTGAAAATGCTTTATTTTGTTAAAACAGCACGTTTTGAGCTTTTATTCTGCGTTTTAACGTAAAACAGCATAAAAACGACGAAATTTTTATTATTCGTTTTTATTTTATTGTGTCTATTTGAACGATTTCAACGGATCTAAAATGCTTGAAAATCCTTTTATTTTGTAGCAAAACAGCACGTTTTGAGTTTTAATCTGCGTTTTAACGCGTAATACAGCATAAAACGACGCAATTTTTTATTATTCGTTTTATTACCACATTGTTTATTTGAACGATTTCAACGATCTAAAATGCTTGGTACGCTTATTTTAAAACAGCACGTTTTGAGCTTAATCTCGCGTTTTAACGCGTAAAACAAGTATACAAAAACGACGAAATTTTATTATTCGTTTTTATTAATATTGCGTCTATTTGAACGATTTCAACGATCTAAAATGCTTGAAAATGCGCGACATTTTAGCAAAACAGCACGTTTTGAGCTTTTTAATCTGCGTTTTAACGCGTAAAACAGCATAAAAAACGGCGAATTTTTATTATTCGTTTTTATTAATATTGCTTCTATTTGAACGATTTCAACGATCTAAAATGTTTGAAAATGCTTATTTTGTGGCAAAAAACAGCACGTTTTGAGCTTTATTCGCGTTTTAACGCGTAAAACAGCATAAAAACGACGAAATTTTTATTATTCGTTTTATTTTATTGCGTCTATTTGAACGATTTCAACGGATCTAAAATGCTTGAAAATGTTTATTTTAAAGCAAACAGCACGTTTTGAGGTTTAATCTGCGTTTTAACGCGTAAAACAGCACATAAAAACGACGAATTTTTTATTATTCGTTTTTATTAATATTGCTTCTATTTGGAACGATTTCCAACGATCTAAAAAATGCTGAAAATGCTTATATTTTAGCAAAACAGCACGTTTTGAGTTTAATCTGCGTTTTAACGCGTAAAAACAGCATAAAAACGACGAATTTTTTGGCTTATTCGCTTTTTATTAATATTGCTTCTATTTGAACGATTTCAACGATCTAAAAATGCTTTGAAAATGCTTATTTTAGCAAAACAGCACGTTTTGAGCTTTATTCTGCGTTTTAACGCGTAAACAGCATAAAAACGACGAAATTTTTATTATTCGTTTTATTTTATTGCGTCTATTTGAACGTGATTTCAACGATCTAAAAATGCTTGAAAATGCTTATTTTAGTAAAACAGCACGTTTTGAGCTTTAATCTGCGTTTTAACGCGCAATGGCTGTTACAAAAACTACGAATTTTTATTATTCGTTTTTATTAATATTGCTTCTATTTGAACGATTTCAACGATTCAAAATGCTTGAAAATGTTTATTTTAAAGCAAAAACAGCACGTTTTGAGTTTTAACGCGTTCTTAACGCGTAAATGTACATAAAAACGACGTAGAAATTTTTATTATTCACAAGGTTTTATTAATATTGCGTCTATTTGAACGTGATTTCAACGATCTGTGTAAAAATGCTTGAAAATGCTGCGACATTTTAGCAAAACAGCACGTTTTGAGCGCCTCTTTAATCCGCGTTTCTTAACGCGTAAAACAGCATAAAAACGGCGAATTTTTATTATTCAAGGTTTTTTTATTAATATTGCTTCTATTTGAAACGTGATTTCCCAAATGATCTAAAAATAAAAACAAATGTTTGAAAATGCTTATTTTAGCAAAACAGCACGTTTTGAGCTTTTATTCTGCGTTTTAACGCGTAAAACAGCATAAAAACGACGAAATTTCTTTATTATTCGTTTTTATTTTTATTGCGTCTATTTGAACGATTTCAAATGATCTAAAATGCTTGAAAATGCTTATATTTTAGCAAAACAGCACGTTTTGAGTTTTAATCTGCGTTCTTAACGCGTAAAAACAGCATAAAACGACGAATTTTTATTATTCCGTTTTTATTACATTATTGCTTCTATTTCTGAACGATTTCCTCAACGATCTAAAATGCTTGAAAATGCTTATTTTAGCAAAACAGCACGTTTTGAGCTTTATCTGCGTTTTAACGCGTAAAACACATAAAACGACAATTTTTATTATTCGTTTTTATTAATATTGCGTCTATTTGAACGATTTCAACGATCTAAAATGCTTGAAAATGCTTATTTTAGCAAAACAGCACGTTTTGAGCTTTATTCTGCGTTTTAACGCGTAAAACAGCATAAAACGAGAAATTTTTTTTATTCGTTTTTATTTTTATTTGCTATTTGAACGATTCAAAGATCTAAAAGCTTGAAAATGCTTATTTTAGCTAAAACAGCATTTGAGCTTTAATCTGCGTTTTAACGCGTAATAAGCATTAAAAACGACGAATTTTATTATTCGTTTTTATTAATATTGCTTCTATTTGAACGAGTTCAACGATTTAAAATGCTTGAAAATGCTTATTTTAGCAAAACAGCACGTTTTGAGCTTTATTCTGCGTTTTAACGCGTAAAACAGCATAAAACGACGAAATTTTTATTATTCGTTTTTATTTTTTTATTGCGTCTATTTGAACGATTTCAACGATTTAAAATGCTTGAAAATGCTTATTTTAGCAAAACAGCACGTTTTGAGCTTTTTAAACTGCGTTTTAACGCGTAAAACAGCATAAAAAGACGAATTTTTTATTATTCGTTTTTATTAATATTGCTTCTATTTGAAGATTTCCCAAAGATCAAAATGCTTGAAAATGCTTATTTAGCAAAACAGCACGTTTTTGAGCTTTAATCTGCGTTTTAACGCGTAAAACAGCATAAAAAAGACGAAATTTTTTTTATTCGTTTTTATTAATATTGCGTCTATTTGAACGATTTCCCCGATCTAAAATGCTTGAAAATGCTTATTTTAAGCAAAACAGCACGTTTTGAGGTTTAATCTGCGTTTTAACGCGAAAACAGCATAAAAACGACGAATTTTTTTTTATTCGTTTTATTAATATTGCTATTTGAACGATTTCCCAAAGATCTAAAATGCTTGAAAATGCTTATTTTAGCAAAACAGCACGTTTTGAGCTTTAATCTGCGTTTTAACGCGTAAAAAGCATAAAACGACGATTTTTATTATTCGTTTTTATTAATATTGCTTCTATTTGAACGATTTCAAAGATCTAAAATGCTTGAAAATGCTTATTTTAGCAAAACAGCACGTTTTGAGCTTTAATCTGCGTTTTTTAAAGCGTAAAACAGCATAAAAAAGACGGTATTATTCGTTTTTTTAATATTGCGTCTATTTGAACGATTTCAACGATCTAAAATGCTTGAAAATGCTTATTTTTTTGCAAAACAGCACGTTTTGAGCTTTTTAAACTGCGTTTTAACGCGTAAAACAGCATAAAAAAGACGAATTTTTATTATTCGTTTTTATTAATATTGCTTTTATTTTAACGATTTCAACGATCTAAAATGCTTGAAAATGCTTATTTTAGCAAAAACAGCACGTTTTGAGCTTTATTCTGCGTTTTAACGCGTAAAACAGCATAAAACGACGAAATTTTTTTTATTCGTTTTTATTAATAGTTCTATTTGAACGATTTCAACTATCTAAAATGCTTGAAAATGCTATTTTAGCAAAACAGCACGTTTTTAGCTTTAATCTGCGTTTTAACGCGTAAAACAGCATAAAAAAGACAATTTTTTATTATTCGCTTTTTTATTAATATTGCTTCTATTTGAACGATTTCAGCGATCTAAAATGGGGAAAATGCTTATTTTAGCAAAACAGCACGTTTGAGGGTTTAATCTGCGTTTTAACGCGTAAACAGCATAAAAAAGACGAAATTTTTATTATTCGTTTTATTATATTGCGTCTATTTTGAACGATTTCAGCGATCTAAAATGCTTGAAAATGCTTATTTTAAGCAAAACAGCACGTTTTGAGGTTTAATCTGCGTTTTAACGCGTAAAACAGCATAAAACGCGAATTTTTTATTATTCGTTTTTATTAATATTGCTTATTTGAACGGTTTCACGATCAAAATGCTTGAAAATGCTTATTTTAGCAAAACAGCACGTTTTGAGCTTTAATCTGCGTTTTAACGCGTAAAACAGCATAAAACGACGAATTTTTTTTTATTCGTTTTTATTAATATTGCTTTTATTTGAACGATTTCAAGATCTAAAATGCTTGAAAATGCTTATTTTTTGCAAAACAGCACGTTTTGAGCTTTAATCTGCGTTTTAACGCGTAAAAAACATAAAACGACGAATTTTTATTATTCGTTTTTATTATATTGCGTCTATTTGAACGATTTCAACGATCTAAAAAGCTTGAAAATGCTTTTTTTTAGCAAAACAGCACGTTTTGAGCTTTAATCTGCGTTTTAACGCGTAAAACAGCATAAAAACGACGAATTTTTATTATTCGTTTTTTTTTAATTTGCTTCTATTTGAACGATTTCAACGATCAAAATGCTTGAAAATGCTTATTTTAGCAAAACAGCACGTTTTTAGGCTTTTATTCTGCGTTTTAACGCGTAAACAGCATAAAACGACGAAATTTTTTATTCGTTTTTTTATTTTATTGCATTTCTATTTGAAAGACGATTTCAACGATCTAAAATGCTTGAAAGTAAGCATTTTAGCAAAGGAAACAGCACGTTTTTAGCGAGGCTTTAATCTGCGTTTGGCATAAAACAGCATAAAACGACAGATTTTTGCATTTATTCGTTTTTTATTAATATTGCTTCTATTATTTGAACGATTTCAACGATCTAAAATGGCGAAATCTTATTTTTAGCAAAACAGCAGCACGTTTTGGGCTTTTATTCTGCGCGTTTTAACGCGTAAAACGGCTGAAATTTTTATTATTCGTTTTTATTTTTTACAGCCCCGTCTATTTTGAACGGTTTAAGCGTCTAAAATGCTTGAAAGTACTTTATTTTAGCAAAACAGCAGCGCGTTTTGAGGCTTTAATCTGCGTTTAACGCGTAAAACAGCAAAAACGACGAAATTTTTGGCTTATTCCGTTTTTTATTAATATGCGTCCATTTGAACGATTTCAACGATCTAAAATCAGCGAAAATGCTTATTTTAGCAAAACAGCACGTTTTTGAGCTTTGAAATCTGCGTTTTACTAACGTAAAACAGCATAAAACGACGAATTTTTTATTATTCGTTTTTTTATTAATATTGCTTCTTTGAACGATTTCAGCGATCTACAAAATGCTTGAAAATGCTTATTTTGCTTATACAAAACCAGCACGTTTTACGGGCTTTTAATCTGCGTTTTAGCGTAAACAACATAAAAACGACGAATTTTGTATTCGTTTTATTATGTGAAAAAGCTTCTTGAACGATTTCAACGATCTAAAATAGCGAAATGCTTATTTTAGCAAAACAGCACGTTTTGAGCTTTAATCTGCGTTTTAACGCGTAAAACGGCGCAAAAGGCGACGGTACATTATTCGTTTTTATTAATAATGCGTCTATTTGAACGGTTCAAGCGATCAAATGCTTGAAAATGCTTATTTTAGCAAAACAGCGCGTTTGAGCTTTATTCTACGTTTTAACGCGTAAAACGCTTATAAAACGACGAAAATTTTTATTATTCGTTTTTTTTATTTTTATTGCGTCTATTTGAACGATTTCAACGATCTAAAATATATAGCGAAATGCTTATTTTAAACAACACGTTTTGAGCTTTTAATCTGCGTTTTAACGCGTAAAACAGCATAAAACGACAGCGATTTTTATTATTCGTGTTTTTATTAATATTGCGCTTCTATTTGAACGATTTCAACGATCACAAATGCTCTTGAAAATGCTTATTTTAGCAAAACAGCACGTTTGGAAGGCTTTAATCTGCGTTTTAACGCGTAAAACGCTTTATAAAACGATGGGGAATTTACATTATTCGTTTTTATTAATATTGCAGCTATTTGTGAACGGTGATTTCAACGATCTGAATGCTTGAAAAGTAAGCATTTTGCCAGCAAAACAGCACGTTTTGAAGGCTTTAATCTGCGTTTTAACGCGTAAAACAGCATAAAGCGACGAAATTTTTGTTATTCGTTTTATTAATATTGCGTCTATTTGAACGATTTCAGCGATCTAAAATACTTGAAAATGCTTATTTATGAAGCAGCGGGCTTTATTCTGCGTTTTAACGCGTAAACAGCATAAAAACGACGAATTTTTATTATTCGTTTTTATTAATATTAGCTTCTATTTAGCGAGACGATTTCAACGATCTAAAATGGCAGAAAATTGCTTATTTTAGCAAAACAGCAGCACGTTATGAGCTTTTAATCTGCGTTTTAACGCGTAAAACATAAAACGACGAATTTTTTTGTTATTCGTTTTTTATTAATATTGCTTCTATTTTGAACGATTTCAACGATCTAAATGCTTGAAATGCTTATTTTATAAAACAGCGCGTTTTGATCTTTAATCTGCGTTTTAGCGTAAAACAGCATAAAACGACGAATTTTTTATTACATTGGAACATTATATTGCTTTATTTTGAACGATTTCAACGATCGTGCTTGAAAATGCTTACTTTAGCAAAACATCACGTTTTGAACTTTAATCACGTTTTAGCGTAGGCGGCGCATAAAACGACAGATTTGCATTATTCGTTTTTATTAATATTGCGTCTATTTGAACGATTTCAACGATCTAAAATGCTTGAAGTACTTATTTTAGCAAAACAGCACGTTTTGGGCTTTATTCTGCGTTTTAACGCACGTAGAACAACATAAAACGACGAAATTTTTTATTATTCGTTTTATTTTTATTGCGTCCTATTTGAACGATTTCAACGATCTAAATGCTTGAAAATGCTGGCCCCGTAAAACAGCACGTTTGAGCTTTAATCTGCGTTTAACGCGTAAAACAGCATAAAACGACGAATTGTACTACATTATTGGGTTTTTTATTAATATTACTTCTATTGAACGATTTCCCCAACGATCAAAACAGCAGAAGGTAGCATTTTAGCAAAACAGCACGTTTTGAGCTTTAATCTGCGTTTTAGCGCGTAAAACAACATAAAACGACGAAATTTTATTATTCCGTTTTTATTAATGTGAAAGCTTCTATTTGAACGATTTCAACGATCTAAAATGCTTGAAAATGTATTTTAGCAAAGACGGCACATTTGGGCTTTCTGCGTTTTAACGCGTAAAACGAAAGCATAAAACGGCAGAATTTTTTATTATTCGTTTTATTTTATTGCGTCTATTTGAACGATTTCAACGATCAAATGCTTGAAATGCTTATTTTAGCAAAACCGGCGTTTTGAGCTTTTAATCTGCGTTTTAACGCGTAAACAGCATAAAATCGGCGAATTTGTTGTTCGTTTTATTAATGTTAGCTTCTATTTGAACGGGTTCGGCGAATAAAATGGCGTACGTATTTTGCAGCAAAACAGCACGTTTTGAGCTTTAATCTGCGTTTTAACGCGTAAAACAACATAAAACGACGAAATTTTATTATTCGTTTTATTAATATTGCGTCTATTTCAGCGATTTCAACGATCGATGCTTGAAATGCTTATTTTAGCACGTTTTGAGCTTTGTTCTGCCGTTTTAGCGTAAACAGCATAAAACGACGGGTACATTATTCGTTTTATTAATGTAGCTATTTGAACGATTTCAGCGATCACAAAATCGCGAAATGCTTATTTTAGCAAAGCGGCACGTTTGAGCTTTAATCTGCGTTTTGGCGCGTAAAACAGCATAAAACGACAGCAATTTTTTATTATTCGTTTTTAGCCAATATTGCGTCCATTTGAACGATTTCAACGTCCTGAAGTAGCGAAAATGCTTATTTAGCAAAACAGCGCGCGTTTTGAGCTTTAATCTGCGTTTTAACGCGTAAAACAGCATAAAACGACGAAATTTTATTATTCGTTTTTATTTTTATTGCGCGTCCTGTTGAACGATTTTAACGATCTAAAATGCTTGAAAATGCTTATTTTATACAAAACAGCACGTTTTGAAGGCTTTAATCTAAAACAACGCGTAAAACAGCATAAAACGGCGGTACTGTTATTCGTTTTATTAATATTATAGCTTCTATTTGAACGATTTCAACGATCTAAAATGGCGCGAAATGCTTATTTTAGCAAAACAGCGCGTTTTGAGGCTTTTATTCTGCGTTTTAACGCGTAAAACAGCATAAAAACGACGAAATTTTTATTCGTTTTATTTTTTATTGCGTCCTATTTGAGCGATTTCAACGATCTGATGCTTGAAAATGCTTATTTTAGCAAAACAGCACGTTTTGAGCTTTAATCTGCGGGCGGCGCGTAAGGCGCGCATAAAACGACGAAATTTTTATTATTCGTTTTTATTAATGTGCGTCCATTTGAGACGATTTCAACGATCGTGCTTGAAAATGCTTATTTTATGTAAAGGCAGCACGTTTTGAGCTTTAATCTGCGTTTTAACGCGTAAAACAGCACTTAAAACGACGAATTTTTATTATTCGTTTTTATTAATATTGCTTCTATTTGAACGATTTCAACGATCTAAAATGCTTTGAAAATGCGCCTTATTTTTATAGAAACAGCACGTTTTTGAGCTTTAATCTGCGTTTTAACGCGTAAAACAGCATAAAACGACGAATTTATTATTCGTTTTTATTAATATTACTTCTATTTGAACGATTTCAACGATCTAAAATGCTTGAAAATGCTTATTTTAGCAAAACAGCGTTTTAGGCTTTTGACCGTTTAACGTAAAACAGCATAAAAGCGACGAAATTTTTATTATTCGTTTTTATTTTTTTTATTTGCGTCTATTTGAACGATTTCAACGATCACAAATGCTTGAAAATGCTTGTACCTTAAAAGCAGCACGTTTTGAGCTTTTAATCTGCGTTTAACGCGTAAAGGCAACGCAAAACGACGAATTTTTATTATTCGTGTTTTATTAATATTTAGCTATTTAAACGATTTTCAACGATCTAAAATGCTTGAAATGCTTTATTTTACTTAAAGAGAACAGCACGTTTTGAGCTTTTAATCTGCGATTTTAACGCGTAAAACAGCATAAAAACGATGAAATTTTTATTATTCGTTTTTTTGTGCGTCCTATCGCGAACGATTTCAACGATCTAAAATGCTTGAAAATGCTTTATTTTAGCAAAACAGCACATTTAGGCTTTATTCTGCGTTTAACGCGCGTAAAACCTTTATAAAAACAACAGAGATTTTTATTATTCGTTTTTTATTTTTTTTATTGCGTCTATTTGAACGATTTCAGCAGTCTAAAATGCTTGAAAATTTATTTTAGCAAAACAGCACGTTTTTGAGGCTTTATTCTGCGTTTTAACGCGTAAAACAGTATAAAACGACGAAATTTTTATTATTCGTTTTTATTTTTATTGCGTCTATTTGAACGATTTCAACGATCTACGTCGCGAAATGCTTATTTTAGCGAAACGCGCCAGCACGTTTTGAGCTTTTAATCTGCGTTTTAACGTAAAACCGCAAAACGACGAACTTTTTATTATTCGTTTTTATTAGCCGGCTGCGTCCATTTGAACGATTTCCAGCGATCTAAAATGCTTGAAAAGTACTTATTTTAGCAAAACAGCACGTTTTGAGCTTTTAATCTGCGTTTAACGCGTAAAACAACATAAAAACGACGGGTACATTATTCGTTTTATTAATCTTGCTTCTATTTGAACGATTTCAACGATCTAAAATGCTTGAAATGCTTATTTATGAAAACGGCGTTTTGAAGGCTATCTGCGTTTAGCGCGTAAAACAGCATAAAACGGCGGTGCATTATTCGTTTTTTTGATATTTGCTTCTATTTGAACCCGTTCAACGATCTAAAATGCTTGAAAATGCTTATTTTAGCAAAACAGCGTTTTGAGCTAATCTGCGCAACGCGTACAAAACGAAGCATAAAACGACAGAGGAATTTTGATATTCGTTTTATTAATATTGCGTCTATTTGAACGATTTCAACGATCTAAAATGCTTACTTGAAAATGCTTATTTTTAGCAGCACGTTTTGAGCTTTATTCTGCGTTTTAACGCGTAAAACAGCATAAAACGACAGGGAATTTTTATTATTCGTTTTTTTGCATTTTTATTGCGTCTATTTGAACGATTTCAACGATCCTAAAATGCTTGAAAATGCTTATTTTATAGCAAAACAGCACGTTTTAACTTTAATCTGCGTTTTAACGCGTAAGGCAACATAAAAACGACAGATTTTTATTATTCGTTTTTATTAATGTACTTCTATTTGAACAATTTCAACGATCTAAAATGTGAAAATGCTTATTTTAGCAACGTTTTGAGGCTTTAATCTGCGTTTTAACGCGTAAAACAGCATAAAACGACAGGAATTTTATTATTCGTTTTTATTTTATTCCATCTGGCCCAGACGATTTCAGCGATCTAAAATGCTTGAAAATGTATTTTTAGCAAGAGCAGCACGTTTTGAGCTTTAATCTGCGTTTTTAACGCGTAAAACAACATAAAACGACGAATTTTGTTATTCGTTTTTATTAATATTGCTTCTATTTGAACGATTTCAACGATCTAAAATGCTTGAAAATGCTTATTTTAACCTTAAAACCAGCACGTTTTGAGCTTTGTCTGCGTTTTAGCGTAAAACAGCAAAACGACGAAATATTTATTATTCGTTTTTTATTAGCCATGCGTCTATTTGAACGATTTCCAGCGATCTAAAATGCTTGAAAATGCTTATTTTAACAAAACAGCACGTTTTGAGCTTTAATCTGCGTTTTGACGCGTAAACAACGCGCCGACGGGTACACATTATTCGTTTTTATTAATATTAAAAGAAAACATATTTGAACGATTTCTAACGATCTAAAATGCTTGAAAGAAAATGCTTATTTTAGCAAAACAGCACGTTTTGAGCTTTATTCTGCGTTTAACGCGTAAAACCCAACATAAAGTGACGAAATTTTTTATTATTCGTTTTTTTTTATTTTTATTGCGTCTATTTGAGACGATTTCCAACGATCTAAAATGCTTGAAAATGCTTATTTTTTATGAAAACAGCGCGTTTTGAGCTTTTAATCTGCGTTTTAACGCGTAAAACGAAAGCATAAAAACGACGAATTTTTATTATTCACGTGTTTTTGTTAATATTGCTTCTATTTAGCGAAGACGATTTCAACGATCTAATGCTTGAAAATGCTCTTTATTTTAGCAGCACGTTTTTGAGCTTTAATCTGCGTTTTTAACGCGTAAAACAGCATAAAACGATGAAATTTTTATTATTCGTTTTTTATTAATGTGCGTCTATTTGGAACGATTTTCAGCGATCTAAAATCGCGAAAATGCTTATTTTATGCAAAACGGCTGGGCACCTGCGTTTTAACGCGTAAAACGGCATAAAACAACAGGGAATTTTTATTATTCGTTTTATTTTATTGCGTCTATTTGCAGACGATTTCAACGATCTAAAATGCTTGAAAATGCTTATTTTAGCGCAGCAAAACAGCGTTTGAGGCTTTTATTCTGCGTTTTAGCAGCGTAAAACAGTATAAAACGACGAAATTTTTGTGCATTCGTTTTTATTTTTATTGCGTCTATTTGAGACGATTTCAACGATCTAAAATGCTTGAAAATGCTTATTTAGCAAAACAGCACGTTTTGAGCTTTAATCTGCGTTTAACGCGTAAAACAGCGCCTCACAAAACGACAGACTTTTATTATTCGTTTTTATTAATATTGCGTCCATTTGAACGATTTCAACGTTAAAATAAAAGCACGAAAATGCTTATTTTAGCAAAACAGCACGCGTTTTACGGAAGGCTTTAATCTGCGTTTTTAACGCGTAAAACAGCATAAAACGACGAATTTTTTATTATTCGTTTTTTTATTATTAATATTGCTTCTATTTGAACGATTTCAACGATCTAAAATAGCGAAAATGCTTATTTTATATGAAACAGCACGTTTAGGCTTTTTATCTGCGTTTTAACGCGTAAAACAGCACTTATAAAAGCGACGAATTTTTATTATTCGTTTTTATTAATATTGCGAAAAGCTTCTATTTGAACGATTTCAACGATCTAAAAATGCTTGAAAATGCTTATTTTGCGCGCTTAAAACCCAGCACGTTTGAGGCTTTAATCTGCGTTTTGGCGTAAAACAGCATAAAACGACGAAATTTTATTGTTCGTTTTTATTAGCCTTGCGCGTCTATTTGAACGATTTCAACGATCTAAAATGCTTGAAAATGCTTATTTTTAGCAGCTAAAGGCACGTTTTTGAGCTTTATTCTGCGTTTAGCATGAGCAGCATAAAACGACGGAAATTTTTTATTATTCGTTTTTTATTTTTATTGCGTCTATTTGAACGATTTCCAGCGATCTAAATGCTTGAGAAAACGCTATTTTGCTTGCTTAAAACAGCACGTTTTTAGCTTTAATCTGCGTTTTAACGCGTAAAACAGCATAAAACGACAGATTTTTTTTATTATTCGTTTTATTAATATTGCTTCTTCTGAACAGTTTCAACGATCTAAAATGCTTGAAAATGCTTATTTTAGCAAAACAGCACGTTTTGAAGGAAAACGTCTGCGTTTAACGCGTAAACAACATAAAACGACAGAAATTTTTATTATTCGTTTTATTTTTTATTGCGTCAATTTGAACGATTTCAACGATCTAAAATGTGAAAATGCTTTATTTTAGCAAAACAGCACGTTTTTGAGCTTTTAATCTGCGTTTTTAACGCGTAAAACAACATAAAACGCGGAATTTACATTATTCGTTTTTTATTAATATTAGCTTCTATTTGAACGATTTCCAGCGAATAAAATGCTTGAAAATGCTTATTTTAGCAAAACAACGTTTTGAGTTTTAATCTGCGTTTTAACGCGTAAAACAACATAAAAACGACGAAATATTTATTATTCGTTTTTATTAATATTGCACGTCTATTTGAACGATTTCAACGATCTAAAATGCTTGAAAATGCTTATTTTAGCAAAAACAGCACGTTTTGGGGCTTTTAATCACCTGCGTTTTGACGGCGTAAAACGGCATATAAAACGACGAATTTTTATTATTCGTTTTTTATTAATATTGCTTCTATTTGAACGATTTCAACGATCTAAAATGCTTGAAAATGCTTATTTTATAAAACAGCACGTTTTGAGCTTTTATTCTGCGTTTTTAGCGCGTAAAACAGCAAAACGACGAATTTTTATTATTCGTTTTTTATTTTTATTTGCGTCTATTTGAACGATTTCAACGATCTAAAATGCTTGAAAATGTAATTTTAGCAAAACAGCACGTTTTGAGTTTTTAAATTTCGTTTTAACGCGTAAAAAAGCATAAAATCGACGAATTTGTTTTATTCGTTTTTTTTTTAATATTGCTTCTATTTGAACGTTTTAACGATCTAAAATGCTTTAAAATGCTTATTTTAGCAAAACAGCACGTTTTGAGTTTTTAAACTGCGTTTTAACGCGTAAAAAAGCATAAAAAAGACGGGAAAATTATTCGTTTTTTTTTAATATTGCGTCTATTTCAACGATTTCACGATCTAAAATGCTTAAAAAGCATTTTAGCAAAACAGCACGTTTTGAGCTTTATTCTGCGTTTTAACGCGTAAAAAACCCTAAAAAAGACGAAATTTTTTTATTCTTTTTTTTTGCGTCTTTTTGAACGATTTCAACGATCAAAATGCTTGAAAATGTTATTTTAGCAAAACAGCACGTTTTGAGCTTTAATCTCGTTTTTAAAGCTAAAACAGCATAAAACGACGAATTTTTATTATTCGTTTTTTTTTAATATTGCTTCTATTTGAAGATTTCACGATCTAAAAAAAGGTTGAAAATGCTTTTTTAGCAAAACAGCCCTTTTTAGCTTTAATCTGCGTTTTTCGCGGAAAAAAACATAAAACGAGAATTTTTATTATTCGTTTTTTTTTAATTTCGTCTATTTTAACATTTCAACGATAAAAAAGCGAAAATTTTTTTTTAGCAAAAAAGCACGTTTTGGGCTTTAATCTGCGTTTTAACGCGTAAAACGCATAAAAAAGACGAAATTTTATTATTGTTTTTTTTTTTTACGTCTATTTGAACGATTTCAACGATTTAAAATGCTTGAAAAAGCTTATTTTAGCAAAAAAGCACGTTTGAGTTTTAATCTGCGTTTTAACGCGTAAAAAACATAAAACGACGAATTTTTTTTATTCGTTTTTTTTTTAATATTGCTTTATTTGAACGATTTCAACGTCAAAATGCTTGAAAATGCTTATTTTAGCAAAACAGCACGTTTTGACTTTATTCGGTTTTTCGCGTAAACAGCATAAAACGACGAAATTTTATTATTGTTTTTTTTTTTTATTGCGTCTATTTGAACTTTCCCCAAAGATCTAAAATGCTTGAAAATGCTTATTTTAGAAAAAAAGCCCTTTTTAGTTTTAATCTGCGTTTTAACCCTAAAAAATAAAACGACGAATTTTTATTATTCGTTTTTTTTAATATTCTTCATTTGAACATTTCAACGATCTAAAATGCTTGAAAATGCTTATTTTAGCAAAACAGCACGTTTTTAGCTTTATTCTGCGTTTTTCGCGTAAAACAGCATAAAAAAAGACGTTTTTTTTTTTTCGTTTTTTTTTTTTGCTCTTTTGAACGATTTCAACGATCAAAAGCGAAAAAGCTTTTTTAGCAAAACAGCCGTTTTGAGCTTTAATCGTTTTTAACCCTAAACACATAAAACGAGAAATTTTTTATT
>NW_027047190.1:0-16618 GCF_025399875.1 Dalotia coriaria
AATAGACGCAATAAAAAAAAAACGAATAATAAAAATTTCGTCGTTTTATGCTGTTTCGCTTCCAGAATAAAAACTCAAAACGTGCTGTTTTTTTCTAAAAAAAAACATTTTAAACATTTTAGATCGTTGAAATCGTTCAAATAGACGCAATATTAATAAAAACGAATAATAAAAATTCGTCGTTTTCATGCTGTTTTTTGCGTTAAAACGCAGTTAAAAAAACGTGCGTTTTTTCTAAAAAAAAACATTTTTTAAGCATTTTTTGATCGTTGAAATGGTTCAAATGGACCAAAAATTAATAAAAACGAATAAAAAATTTCGTCGTTTTTATGCTGTTTTGCGTTAAAACGCAAAAAGTAAAACTCTGTTTTGCTAAAATAAGCATTTTCAAGCATTTTAGATCGTTGAAATCGTTAAATAGACGCAATAAAATAAAAAAGAATAATAAAAAATTTCGTGTTTTTTTTGCTGTTTTTTACGCGTTAAAACGCAGAATAAAGCAAATGTGCTGTTTTGCTAAAATGCATTTTCAAAATTTTAGATCGTTGAAATCGTTAAATAGACGCAATATTAATAAAAAAAGAATAATAAAAAATTTTGTCGTTTTTTTGCTGTTTTTTCCGTTAAAACGCAGATTAAAACTCAAAACGTGCTGTTTTGCTAAAATAAAACATTTTCAAGCATTTTAGATCGTTGAAATCGTTCAAATAGAACAATATTTAAAAAAAAGAATAATAAAAAAATTTGTCGTTTTATGCTGTTTTTCGCGTTAAAACGCGATTAAACTCAAAACTGCTGTTTTGCTAAAATAAGCATTTTCAAGCATTTTAGATCGTTAAATCGTTCAAATAGACGCAATAAAAAAAAAAAACGAATAATAAAAATTTCGTCGTTTTTTTGCTGTTTTTTGCGTTAAAACGCGAATAAAGTAAAAGTGCTGTTTTTAAAATAAGCATTTTCAAGCATTTTAGATCGTTGAAATCGTTCAAATGCCAATATTAATAAAAAAGAATAATAAAAAATTTTGTCGTTATTATGCTGTTTTACGCGTTAAAAAGCAGATTAAAAACTCAAAACTTTTCTGTTTTTTCTAAAATAAGCATTTTCAAGCATTTTTTGATCGTTGAAATCCTTCAAATAAACAATTTAATAAAAAAGAATAATAAAATTTCGTCGTTTTTTATGCTGTTTTACGCGTTAAAACGCAGATTAAAACTCAAAACGTGCTGTTTTGCTAAAATAAACATTTTCAAAGCATTTTTTGATCGTTGAAATCGTTCAAATAGACGCAATAAAAAAAAAACGAATAATAAAAAATTCGTCGTTTTATGCTGTTTTACGCGTTAAAACGCAGATTAAAAGCTCAAAACGTGCTGTTTTGCTAAAATAAGCATTTTCAAGCATTTTGATCGTTGAAATCGTTTTAAATAGAAGCAATATTAATAAAAACGAATAATAAAAATTTCGTCGTTTTTATGCTGTTTTCGCTTAAAACCTAAACCAAAAGTGCGTTTTTTTTTAAAATCATTTTTTTGCATTTTAACGGAAACATTGTAAGCTTTAATAAAAAAGAAAATAAAAAACGTTTTTTTTTTTTTTTAAGCATTAAGCAAAAAAAATTTTTTTTGCAAAAAAAAACATTTTAAATTTTTTTGTCGTTAAAAGGCAAATTTTAAAAAAATTCAAAATTCGCTTTTTTTTTTTGCGTTAAAACGCAAATAAAACCAAAATCTTTTGGAAAAAAATTTTTTGCTTTTTTAAGTTA
Source organism: Dalotia coriaria (assembly GCF_025399875.1). Lineage (NCBI taxonomy): Eukaryota > Metazoa > Arthropoda > Insecta > Coleoptera > Staphylinidae > Dalotia > Dalotia coriaria. The sequence goes on from NW_027047190.1 coordinate 1,766, forward strand.
AAACGTTAAAAACGCAATAAAAATAAAAAGTAAAAAAATTTGGTTTTTATTTTTTCCCTTTAAAAGGAATAAAATTAAACGTTTTTTAAAAACGCTTTTAGCTTTTTTTGCGTTAAACTTAAAAAACGTTTTTTTAAAAAAAAAAAAAAACTTTTTTCGTTTTATCGTTAAAAGCGAAAAAATAAAACCGTTTTTTAAAAAAATTTTTTTTGTTTTTTGGTTAAACGCAAAAAAGCAAATTTCAAAATTTCCTTTTTTTCGTTTACCCTTAAAAACGCAATTAAAGCCAAAACGGGTTTTTTAAAAAAAAACTTTTCAAGCTTTTTTAAACGGAAAGTTTAAATGCGTTAAAAAGAAAAAAAATTTTTGTTTTTTATCTTTTTTTTCCCTTAAAAAGCAAATAAACCCAAAATTTTTTTTAGCTTTTAGCTTTTTAACGGAAAATTTTAAAAAAAATTTTTTTTAAAAAGAAAAATTTAAAAAATTGTCGTTTTCATGCTTTTTTAAAAAGAATTTAAAAATCGTCTTTTTGCTTTCAAAACGTTGTTTTGCTAAAAAAACATTTTCAAAGATATATCGTTGAAATCGTTCAAATAAGATTTAATAAAAACGAATAATAAAATGTCTGTTTTTAGCTGTTTTACGCGTTAAATGCAGATTAAAGTCAAATTGTTTGCTAAAATAAGCATTTTCAAGCATTTTATCGTTGAAATCGTTCAATAAAGCAATAAAAATAAAAAAAATAAAATTTCGTCGTTTTATGCTTTATTTAAAAGATAAACTAAATTAATGTTTTGCAAAATAAGCATTTAAAGCATTTTAGATCGTTTACGTTCAAATAGACGCAATAAAAACGAAAAATAAAATTTCGTCGTTTTTATGCTGTTTTCGCGTTAAAACGCAGATTAAACTCAAAACGTGCTGTTTTTGCAAAATAAAAGCATTTCAAATTTAGATCGTTGAATCGTTCAAATAGACGCATAAAAGAAAACGAAAAAAAATTTCGTCGTTTATAAAGCATTTTACGCGTTAAAACGCAAATAGACCAATGTGCTGTTTTGCTAAAATAAGCATTTAGATCGTTGAAATCGTTCCAAATAGACGCAAGATTAAAACAAAAATTTTTTTTTTTTCAGTTTAGCGTTAAAACGCAGATTAAAGCTCAAACGTGCTTTTAAAATAAAGCATTTCAAGCATTTTAGATCGTTGAAATCGTTCAAAAGAGCATATTAAAAAAAACGAAATAAAATATTCGTCGTTTTTATGCTGTTTACGCGTTGAAAGCAGATTAAAGCCAAAAGTGCTGTTTTGCTAAAATAAGCATTTTAAATTTCTGTCGTTAAATCGTTAAATAGACGCAATAAAAAAACGAATAATAAAAATTCGTTTTTTAATCTGTTTTACGTTAAACGCAGAATAAAGCTCAAAATTTTCTAAAATAAGCATTTTCAAAATTTCGTCGTTAAATGCTTTCGCGTAAATAAAAACGAATAATAAAAATTTCGTCGTTTTTATGCTGTTTTACGCGTTAAAACGCAGATTAAATCAAAACGATGCTGTTTTTGCTAAAATAAGCATTTTCAAGCATTTTAGATCGTTAAATCGTTCAAATAACGCAAATAATAAAAACGATAATAAAAATTCGTCGTTTTTATGCTTTTAGCATTAAACGAGATTAAACTCAAAACGGCTTTTTCTAAAAAACAATTTTCAAATTTTTAGATCGTTGAAATCGTTCAAATAGAAGCAATATTAATAAAAACGAATAATAAAAAAAATTTTGTCGTTTTTTTTGCTGTTTTACGCCCTTAAAACGCAGAATAAAAACAAAAAGTGCTGTTTGGTAAAATGAGCATTTTCAAAACATTTTAGATCGTTGAAATCGTTAAATAAAACCAAAAATTTAAAAAAAACGAATAATAAAAAAATTTTTCGTTTTTTTGCTTTTTTTACGCTTTAAAAAGCAGATTAAAGGGTCAAAAGGTGCTGTTTTTGCTAAAATAAACATTTTAAAACATTTTGGGTTTGTTGAAATCGTTCCCAAAAAAAACAAATTTAAAAAAAACGAATAATAAAAATTCGTCGTTTTATGCTGTTTTTTCCCCTTAAAACGCAGATTAAAGCTCAAAACGTGCTGTTTTTTTTAAAAAAAAAACATTTTCAAACTTTTGTCGTTTTAAATCGTTCAAAATAGAGCCTTTAAAAAAAAAACGAATAATAAAAAATTTTGTCGTTTTTATGCTGTTTTACGCGTTAAAACGCAGAATAAAAACTCAAAACTGCTGTTTTTCTAAAGGCCCAAAACTTTAAAAATTTTGTTGAAAACCGTTCAAATAGACGCAATATTAATAAAAAAGAATAAGAAAAATTTCCGTTTTTTATGCTGTTTTACGCGTTAAAAAGCGTTAAAAAACAAAAAGTGCTGTTTTTCTAAAAAAAACATTTGGCATTTTAGATCTTGGGGAAAAAAGTTCAAAAAAGAAGCAATATTAATAAAAACGAATAATAAAAAAACGCTTTTTTAAAGGGTTTTTTTTGCGTTAAAAAGCAGATTAAAGCTCAAAACGTGCTGTTTTTCTAAAATAAGCATTTTCAAGCATTTTAGATCGTTTTAAATCGTTTAAATAGACGCAATAAAATAAAAAACGAATAATAAAAATTTCGTCGTTTTATGCTGTTTTACGCGTTAAAACGCAGAATAAAAATAAAACGTGCTGTTTTTTGCTAAAATAAGCATTTTCAAGCATTTTAGATCGTTGAAATCGTTCAAATAGACGCAATATTAATAAAACAGATAATAAAAATTTCGTCGTTTTTATGCTGTTTTGCAGCGTTAAAACGCAGATTAAAAGCTCAAAACGTGCTTTGTTTTGCTAAAAGTAAACATTTTCAAGCATTTTTAGATCGTTGAAATCGTTCAAATAGAAGCAATATTAATAAAAACGAAGATAATAATAAAATTCGTCGTTTTTATGCTGTTTTACGCGTTAAAACACGCAGATTAAAGCTCAAACGTGCTGTTTTGCTAAAATAAGCATTTTTCAAAGCATTTTGCAGATCGTTGAAATCGTTCAAATAGAAGTAATATTAATAAAAACGAATAATAAAAATTCGTCGTTTTTATGCTGTTTTTACGCGTTAAAACGCAGATTAAAACTCAAAAACGTGCTGTTTTGCTAAAATAAACATTTTCAAAAGCATTTTGATCACGTTGAAATCGTTCAAATAGAAGCAATATTAATAAAACGAATGTCAAAAATTCGTCGTTTTTTATGCTGTTTTACGCGTTAAAACGCAGATTAAAGCTCAAAACGTGCTGTTTTGCTAAAATAAGCATTTTCAAGCATTTTTAGATCGTTGAAATCGTTCAAATAGAAGCAATGTGGCAAAACGAATAATAATAAAAAATGCGTCGTTTTTATGCTGTTTTACGCGTTAAAACGCGATTAAAACAAAACGTGCTGTTTTGCTAAAATAAGCATTTTCAAGCATTTTTAGATCGTTGAAATCGTTCAAATAGACGCAATAAAAATAAAAAACGAATAATAAATTTCGTCGTTTTATGCTGTTTTACGCGTTAAAACGCAGAGGCAAAACTCAAACGTGCTGTTTGGTAAAATAGAGAGCATTTTCAAGCATTTTTTAGATCGTTGAAATCGTTCAAATAGACGCAATATTAATAAAAGCGAATATTACAAAATTTCGTCGTTTTTATGCTGTTTTTACGCGTTAAAACGCAGATTAAAGCTCAAAACGTGCTGTTTTGCTTCAAAATAAGCATTTTCAAGCATTGGATTCGTTGAAATCGTTCAAATAGAAGCAATATTAATAAAAAGATAAATAAAAAATTCGTCGTTTTTATGCTGTTTTACGCTTGCCCGTTAAAACGCAGATTAAAACTCAAAACGTGCTGTTTTTGCTAAAATAAGCATTTTCAAGCATTTTTAGATCGTTGAAATCGTTCAAACTGACGCAATAAAAATAAAAAACGAATAATAAGAATTTCGTCGTTTTTGCTGTTTTACGCGCGTTAAAACGCAGAATAAAGCTCAAAACGTGCTGTTTTGCTAAAATAAGCATTTTCCGAAGCATTTTAGATCGTTGAAATCGTTAAAATAGACATAATATTAATAAAACGAATAGAAAAATTTCGTCGTTTTTGCTTGTTTTACGCGTTAAACGCAGATTAAAAGCTCAAACGTGCTGTTTTGCTAAAATAAGCATTTCCAGAGCATTTTAGATCGTTGAAATCGTTCAAATAGAAGCAATATTAATAAAAACGAATAATAAAAATTCGTCGTTTTTACGTAACGTTTACGCGTTAAAACGCAGATTAAAGCTCAAAACGTGCTGTTTTGCTAAAATAGGCATTTTCAAGCATTTTAGATCGTTGAAATCGTTTTCAAATAGACGCAATATTAAGCTAAAACGAATAATAAAAAATTTCGTCGTTTTTATGCTGTTTTACGCGTTAAAACGCTGATTAATCAAAACGTGCTGTTTTGCTGAAATAAGCATTTTCAAGCATTTTGCAGATCGTTGAAATCGTTCCAATAGACGCAATATTAATAAAACGAATAATAAAAATTCGTTCGTTTTTATGCTGTTTTACGCGTTAAAACGCAGATTAAAGCTCAAAACGTGCTGTTTTGCTAAAATAAGCATTTGCAAGCATTTTAGATCATGAAATCGTTCAAATAGAAGCAATATTAATAAAAATCGAATAATAAAAAAAATCACGTCGTTTTATGCTGTTTTGCGCGTTAAAACGCAGATTAAAACTCAAAACGTGCTGTTTTGCTAAAATAAACATTTTCAAGCATTTTAGATCGTTGAAATCGTTCAAATAGAAGCAATATTAATAAAAACGAATAATAAAAATTCGTCGTTTTTAGCATGCTGTTTTACGCGTTAAAACGCAGATTAAAAGCTCAAAACGTGCTGTTTTGCTTTAAAATAAGCATTTTTCAAGCATTTTAGATCATTTGAAATCGTTCAAATAGAAGCAATATTAATAAAAACGAATAATAAAAAATTCGTCGTTTTTATGCTGTTTTTACGCGTTAAAACGCAGATTAAAAGCTCAAAACGTGCTGTTTTGCTAAAATAAGCATTTCAAGCATTTTTAGATCGTTGAAATCGTTCAAATAGACGCAATAAAATATAAAACGAATAATAAAAGAATTTTGTCGTTTTGTGCTGTTTTACGCGTTAAAACGCAGAATAAAGCTCAAAACGTGCTGTTTTGCTAAAATTAACATTTTGAAGCATTCTAGATCGTTGAAATCGTTCAAATAGACGCAATATTGTAAAAACGAATAATAAAAATTCGTCGTTTTACATGCTGTTTTTACGCGTTAAAACGCAGATTAAAAGCTCAAAACGTGCTGTTTTTTGCTAAAATAAGCATTTTTCAAGCGTTTTAGATCGTTGAAATCGTTCAGAATAGAAGCGTATTAATAAAAACGAATAATAAAAACTGCGTTGTTTTATGCTGTTTTACGCGTTAAAACGCAGATTAAAGCTCAAAACATTGTATTTTGCTAAAATAATCATTTTCAAGCATTTAGATCGTTGAAATCGTTCAAATAGAAGCAATATTGTAAAAACGGAATAATAAAAACTTCGTCGTTTTTATGCTGTTTTTACGCGTTAAAACGCAGATTAAAAAAGCTCAAAACGTGTGCTTTGTTTTTGCTAAAATAATCATTTTCAGAAGAAGCATTTTAGATCACGTTTAGAAATCGTTCAAATAGAAGCAATATTAATAAAAACGAATAATAAAAATTCGTCGTTTTTTATGCTGTTTTACGCTAAAACGCAGATTAAAACTCAAAACGTGCTGTTTTGTTAAAATAAGCATTTTCAAGCATTTTAGATCGTTGAAATCGTTCAAATAGACGCAATATTAATAAAAACGAATAATAAAAAATTTGTCGTTTTTATGCTGTTTTGCGCGTTAAAACGCAGATTAAAGCTCAAAACGTGCTGTTTTGCTTTAAAATAAGAAAGCATTTTCCAGAAGCATTTTAGATCGTTGAAATCGTTCAAATGGGCGCAATAGTAATAAAAACGAATAATAAAAATTTCGTCGTTTTTATGCTGTTTTTACGCGTTAAAACTCTGATTAAAGCTCAAAACGTGCTTTTGTTTTGCTAAAATAAGCATTTTTTCAAGCATTTTTAGATCGTTGAAATCGTTCAAATACCGAACGTAATAAAAACAGATAATAAAAATTCGTCGTTTTTTATGCTGTTTTTACGCGTTAAAACGCAGATTAAAGCTCAAAAGCGATGCTGTTTTGCTTTACCGTAAAGCATTTTCCAGCATTTTTGATCGTTGAAATCGTTCAAATAGACGCAATATTAATAAGCAATATTAAAATTTCGTCGTTTTTATGCTGTTTTTACGCGGTAAGCACCAGATTAAAGCTCAAAACGTGCTGTTTTGCTAAAATAAGCATTTGCAAGCACATTTTAGATCGTTGGAAATCGTTTCAAATAGACGCAATATTAATAAAAACGAATAATAAAAAATTCGTCGTTTTTTATGCTGTTTTACGCGTTAAAACGCAGATTAAGAAGAAAGCTCAAAACGTGCTGTTTTTGTTAAAATAAGCATTTTTAAGCATTTTAAGATCGTTGAAATCGTTCAAATAGACGCAATAAAAATAAAAACGAATAATAAAAATTTTGTCGTTTTTATGCTGTTTACGCGTTAAAACGCAGAATAAAGCTCAAAACGTGCTGTTTTGCTAAAATAAGCATTTTCAGCATTTTAGATCGTTGAAATCACGTTCAAATAGACGCAATATTAATAAAAAACGAATAATAAAAATTTCGTCGTTTTTTTATGCTGTTTTACATAGCAAAACGCAGATTAAAAGCTCAAAACGTGCCTGTTTGCTAAAATAAGCATTTTCCAAGCCGTTTTTAGATCGTTGAAATCGTTCAAATAGAAGCAATAATGTAAAACGAATAATAAAAATTCGTCGTTTTTATGCTGATTTACGCGTTAAAACGCAGATTAAAGCTCAAAAACGTGCTGTTTTGCTAAAATAAGCATTTTCAAGCATTTTAGATCGTTGAAATCGTTCAAACCGTATTAGTAATAAAACGAATAATAAAAATTCGTCGTTTTTATGCTGTTTACGCCGCGTTAAAAACGCAGATTAAAAGCTCAAAACGTGCTGTTTTTGCTAAAATAAGCATTTTCAAGCATTTTTAGATTGTTGAAATCGTTCAAATAAGAGCAAATATTAATAAAACAGATAATAAAAATTGTCGTTTTATGCGCGGTACGCGTTAAACGCAGATTAAACTCAAAACGTGCTGTTTTGCTAAAATAAGCGCATTTTCAATCATTTTAGATCGTTGAAATCGTTCAAGCCAGACGCAATATTAATAAAAACAGAACCGCCATTTCGTCGTTTTTATGCTGTTTACGCGTTAAAACGCAGATTAAAACTCAAAACGTGCTGTTTTTGCTAAAATAAGCATTTTCAAGCATTTTAGATCGTTGAAATCGTTCAAATAGAAGCAATATTAACTAAAAAACGAATAATAAAAAATTAAATGCGTTTTATGCTGTTTTACGCCGTTAAAACATGAATTAAAGCTCAAAACGTGCTGTTTTGCTAAAATAAGCATTTTCAAGCATTTTAGATCGTTGAAATCGTTCAAAATAGGCCGCAATAAAATAAAAACGAATAGCCAAAATTTTGTCGTTTTTTATGCTGTTTTACGCGTTAAAACGCAGAATAAAGCTCAAAACGTGCTGTTTTGTAAAATAAAGCATTTTCAAGCATTTTAGACCGTTTGGAAATCGTTCAAATAGACGCAATATTAATAAAAACGAATAATAAAAATTCGTCGTTTTTATGCTGTTTACGCGTTAAAACGCAGATTAAAGCAAAACGTGCTGTTTTTGCACAAAAGCATTTTTCAGAAGGCATTTTAGATCGTTTGTCGTTCAAATAAGACGCAATATTAATAAAAACGAATAATAAAAAATTCGTGGTTTTATGCTGTTTTGCGTTAAAGTGCAGCTCAAAACGTGCTGTTTTGCTTTAAATAAGCATTTTCAGCATTTTAGATCGTTGAAATCGTTCAAATAGAAGCAATAATAAAACGGAATAATAATAAAAATTTCGTCGTTTTTTATGCTGTTTTTACGCGTTAAAACGCAGATTAAGCGCAAAACACGTATGTTTTGCTAAAATAAGCGTACCAAGCATTTTAAATCGTTGAAATCACGTTCAAATAGACGCAATAAAATAAAACGAATAATAAAAATTTCGTCGTTTTACTTTGTTTTACGCGTTAAAACGCAGAATAAGCTCAAAACATTAACTGTTTTGCTGCGTCGCTTCAAGCACATTTTTTTTAGATCGTTGGGAAATCGTTCCAAAATAGACGCAATATTATTAAAAACGAATAATAAAAATTCGTCGTTTTTTATGCTGTTTTACGCGTTAAAAGCGCAGATTAAAACTCAAAAACGTGCTGTTTTTGCTAAAATAAGCATTTCAAGCATTTTAGATCGTTGAAATCGTTCAACTAGACGCAATATTAATAAAAACGAATAGCCAAAAAATTCGTCGTTTTATTCTGTTTGCGTTAAAGCGCAGATTCCCGAAAGCTCAAAACGTGCTGTTTTGCTAAAATAAGCATTTTCAAGCATTTTAGATCGTTGAAAATCGTTCCAAATAGAGAAGCAATATTAACAAAAACGAATAATAAAAATCGTCGTTTTTATGCTGTTTTACGCGTTAAAACGCAGATTAAAGCTCAAAACGTGCTGTTTCGTTAAAATAAGCATTTTCAAGCATTTAGATCGTTGAAATCGTTCAAATAGACGCAATATTACCAAAAACGAATAATAAAACTTCTTCGTTTTTTATGCTACGCGTTAAAAACGCAGATTAAAGCTCAAAACGTGCTGTTTTTGCTTTAAAATAATCATTTTTCAAGCATTTTTAGATCGTTGAAAATCGTTCAGAAATAGAAGCAATATTAATAAAACGAATAATAAAAAATTCATGTTTTTATGCTGTTTACGCGTTAAAACGCGGGAATAAAGCTCAAAAAAGAAATTGTTTTTCTTTCAAAATATAAGCATTTTCAGCATTTAGATCGTTGAAATCGTTCAGAAGCGGCAATATTAATAAACAGCGAATAATAAAAAATTCTTCGATTTTATGCTGTTTTACGCGTTAAAACACGAATTAAAGCTCAAAACATGCTGTTTTGCACAAAATAAGCATTTTAGATCGTTGGAAATCGTTTTAAATAGAAACAATATTAATAAAAAACGAATAATAAAAAATTCGTCATTTTTATGATATTATTTTACGCGTTAAAACGCGAATTAAAACTCAAAACGTGCTGTTTTGCAAAAATAAGCATTTTCAAGCATTTTAGATCGTTGAAATTGTTCAAATAGACGCAATATTAATAAAACGAATAATAAAGATTTCGTAGTTTTATGCTGTTTTACGCGTTAAAACGGCGTAGAATAAAAGATCAAAACGATGCTGTTTTTGATAAAATAAGCATTTTAAGCATTTTAGATCGTTGAAATCGTTCAAATAGACGCAATATTGGCAAAAACGAATAATAAAAATTCGTCGTTTTATGCTGTTTTAGGCGTTAAAACGCAGATTAAAGCTCAAAACGTGCTGTTTTGCTAAAAATAAGCATTTTCAATCATTTTAGATCGTTGAAATCGTTCCGGAAATAGACGCAATATTAATAAATAACGAATAATAAAATTTCGTCGTTTTTATGCTGTTTTACGCGTTAAAACGCAGATAAAAGCTCAAAACGTGCTGTTTTGCTAAAATAAGCATTTTCAAGCATTTTAGATCGTTGAAATCGTTCAAATAGAAACAGCAGCCAGCTAAAAAACGAATAATAAAAAATTTGTCGTTTTTATGCTGTTTTACGCGTTAAAACGCGTTAAGCTCAAAAACGTGCTGTTTTGCTAAAATAGCATTTCAAAGTATTTAGATCGTTGAAATCATTCAAATAGACGCAATAAAAATAATAAAAACGAATAATAAAAAATTTCGCGTTTTTTTTTAGCATGCTGTTTTTGCGCGTTAAAACGCAGAATAAAGCTCAAAACATTAACTGTTTTTTTTGCTTCAAAATAAGCATTTTCAAAGCATTTTTAGATCATTGAAATCGTTCAAATAGAGCAATATTAATAAAACGAATAATAAAAATTCGTCGTTTTTATGCTGTTTTACGCGTTAAAACGCAGATTAAAGCTCAAAACGTGCTGTTTTGCTTTAAAATAAGCATTTTCAAGCGTTTTAGATCGTTGAAATCGTTCAAATAGACGCAATAAAAATAAAAACGAATAATAAAAATTTCGTCGTTTTTATGCTGTTTGTTAAAACGCAGAATAAAACTCAAAACGTGCTGTTTTGCTTTAAAATAAGCATTTTCAAAGCATTTTAGATCGTTGAAATCGTTCAAATAGACGCAATAAAAATAAAAACGAATAATAATAAAATTTTTGTCGTTTTGTACGCGTTAAAACACGAATAAAACTCAAAACGTGCTGTTTTTGCTAAAATAAGCATTTTCAAGCATTTTAGATCGTTTGAAATCGTTCAAATAGACGCAATATTAATAAAAACGAATAATAAAAATTCGTCGTTTTTTATGCTGTTTACGCGTTAAAACGCAGATTAAAGCTCAAAACGTGCTGTTTTGCTAAAATAAGCATTTTCAAGCATTTTAGATCGATTTGAAATCGTTCAAATAGACAGCGCAATAAAAATAAAAACGAATAATAAAAATTTTACCGTCGTTTTATGCTGTTTTACGCGTTAAAACGCAGAATAAAGCTCAGAACGTGCTGTTTTGCTTCAAAATAAGCATTTTCAGCATTTTAGATCGTTGAAATCGTTCAAATAGACGCAATATTAATAAAACGAATAATAAAAGTACAAGTCGTTTTTATGTGCTGTTTTACGCGTTAAAACGCAGATTAAAATCAAAACGATTATGCTGTTTTGCTAAATGCGCATTTTCAAGCATTTTAGATGGTTGGGAAATCGTTCAAATAGACTCAATATTAATAAAACGAATAATAAAAAAATTCGTCGTTTTTATGCTCATTTACGCGTTAAAACGCAGATTAAAGCTCAAAACGTGCTGTTTTGCTAAAAATGGTTGTTTGTAAAAAGTAGGTTTACGATCGAGATGTTTTACGTGATAACGTCTTGTGGTGATATAAGTTTTGTTTGTTGCAATTGTTGTAACACTTCACTTGCACTTCACATTTTCTGTTTTACTGTTGGAAACCGCACACTACAAACTTTTTATCGGCCGATAAAACATTCAGCGAAAACTTAACCGCACGGAAAAACTCCATTCGTTTTGTATACCGCTTCAGAGTGAGAGACGGAAGATCCAGTCAGCTCACTCCGAACGCTATGACTGGCACGGAATGACTGGCGCTCGAGATGAGACGGGAGATCGGTCCGTCTCTCGCCTCTGAATTACTAACTGGAGGGGGGGTCCGGAATGGCTGGCAGCGCTCGGATAAAGGACGGGAGGGGATCGGTCCGTCTCTCGTTATAACGAGAGGGGGTATACCTGCGGTGATGACTCGCTCGTGACACGGTTTCTGAACCGGTCACCCGTAAAAGAGCATTTTGAGACGTTATCACGTCAGTAAGCATTTTCAAGCATTTTTAGATCGTTGCGAAATCGTTCAAAATAGACATAATATTAATAAAAACGAATAATAAAAATTTCGTCGTTTTTATGCTGTTTTTACGCGTAAAACTCTGATTTAAAAACGGCTCAAAACGTGCTGTTTTTTGCTAAAATAAAGCATTTTTCAAGCATTTAGATCATTGAAATCGTTCAAATAGAAGCAATATTAATAAAAACGAATAATAAAAAATTCGTCGTTTATATATGCTGTTTTACGCGTTAAAACGCAGATTGAAGCTCAAAACGTGCTGTTTTTTTGCTAAAATAAAGCATTTTCAAAGCATTTTAGATCGTTGAAATCACGTTCAAATAGACGCAATATTAATAAAAACGAATAATAAAAATTTCGTCGTTTTTATGTGCTGTTTTACGCGTTAAAACGCAGAATAACGCTCAAAACGTGCTGTTTTGCTAAAATAAGCATTTTCAAGCATTTTTAGATCGTTTGAAATCCCGTTTCGGAAATAAGGCGCAAAATAGTAAATAAAAACAGAATAATAAAAAATTCGTCGTTTTTTTATGCGCACCGGTACGCGATTTAAAAGAAAGAAACGCAAAGATTAAAAACTCAAAACGTGCTGTTTTGTTAAAATAAGCATTTTCAAGCGGTACAGATCGTTGAAATCGTTCAAATAGACGCAATAAAATAAAAACGAATAATAAAAATTTCGTCGTTTTATGCTGTTTACGCGTTAAAACGCAGAATAAAACTCAAAACGTGCTGTTTTGCTAAGAGTAGCATTTTCGTGAATCGTTGAAATCGCGTTCAAAATAGACGCAATATTAATAAAAACGAGGAATAATAAAAGATTTCGTCGTTTTATGCTGTTTTACGCGTTAAAACGCAGATTAAGCACCTCAAAACGTGCTGTTTTGCTAAATAAGCATTTTCAAGCATTTTTAGATCGTTGAAATCGTTCAAATAGAAGCAATAATGTAAAAACAGGTAATAAAAATTCGTCGTTTTTGTATACCGATTTACGCGTTAAAACACAGATTAAAAGCTCCAAAACGTGCTGTTTTGCTGAAATAAGCATTTTCAAAGCACTTTTAGATCGTTGAAATCGTTCAAATAGACACTTAATATTAATAAAACAGATAATACAAAATTTCGTCGTTTTTATGCTGTTTTGCGCGTTAAAACTCTGATTAAGCTCAAAACGTGCTGTTTTGCTAAAATAAGCATTTTCAAGCATTTTAGATCGTTGAAATCGTTCAAATAGACGCAATATTAATAAAACGAATAATAAAAATTTAAATCGTTTTTATGCTGTTTTACGCGCGTTAAAACGCAGATTAAAGCTCAAAACGTGCTGTTTTGCTTTAAAATAAAAGCATTTTTCAAGCATTTTAGATCGTTGAAATCGTTCAAATAGAAGCAATATTAATAAAAAACGAATAATAAAAAAATTTGTCGTTTTTTTGCTGTTTTACCTTTTGAAACGCAGATTAAAAAAAAAACAATGCTGTTTTGCTAAAAAAAAGCATTTTTAAAACATTTTAAAATTGTTTTAAATCCCTTTAAATAGAAGCAATAAAATAAAAAACGAATAAAAAAAAATTTTTGGGCGTTTTTTTTGCTGTTTTTCGCGTTAAAACGCAAAAATTAAAGCTAAAACGTGCTGTTTTGCCAAAAAAGCATTTTTTCCAAAACATTTTAGACCCTTGAAATCGTTCAAATAGAAGCAATATTAATAAAAACGGGAAAAATAAAAAATTTGTGTTTTTACCGCGTTAAAAACGCAGATTAAAGCTCAAAACGGCCCGTTTTTCAAAATAAAAATTTTGGGTTTTTTCGTTGAAAAAGTTCTGGGGCGCAATAAAATAAAAAACAAAAAAAAAAATTTTTTTTGTTTTTTTTATGCTGTTTGCATTAAAACGCGGGAAAAAAAAGCTCAAAACGTGCTGTTTTTTTCTAAAATAAAACATTTTTTAAGCATTTTGGCCGTTGAAAAACTTCAAAAAAGAAGCCCAAAATTAATAAAAAAGAATAATAAAAAAATTTGTCGTTTTTTTTGCTGTTTTACGCGTTAAAACGCAGATTAAGCCCCCAGGCAAAAACATTTTCAAGGGATTTTAATCCCTTTGGGAAAACGTTTTAAAAGGGCGCAATATTAATAAAAACGAAAAATAAAAAACTCGTTTTTATGCTGTTTTTTGGGTTAAAAAAAGCAGATTAAAAACTCAAAAAAGTCCTTTTTTCTAAAAAAAGCATTTTCAAGCATTTTAATCTTTGGGAAAACGTTTTTAAAAAAGCAATATTTAAAAAAAACGGAAAAATAAAAAATTCGTCGTTTTTTTTTGCTGTTTTACCGTTAAAAAAGATTAAAACTCAAAACGTGCTGTTTTTTCTAAAATAAACATTTTCAAGCATTTTAAATCGTTAAAAACGTTTCAAAAAAGACCAATAAAATAAAAAAAAGAAAAATAAAAAATTTTGTCCCTTTTTTTAGGCGACCGAAAAACCCCAGAATTTAAAAAATCAAAAAGTTCTTTTTGCTTTAAAATAAAAATTTTAAAGGGATTTTTTTGATCGTTAAAAACGTTCAAATGGCAATAATTAAAACGAATAATAAAAATTCGTCTTTTATGTTTTTACCGTTAAAACGCAAAAATTAAAGCTCAAAACGTGCTGTTTTGCAAAAATAAGCATTTTTTAAACAATTTTTGATCGTTGGGGAAAAACCCTTTTAAATAGGGGCAATATTAAAAAAAACGAATTAAAATTTTAAAAAACCCCTTTTTTTGCTTTTTTTACGCGTTAAAACGCAGATTAAAATAAAAAAGTGCTGTTTTTTTCTTTTAAAAAAAACATTTTAAGCATTTTTTGATCGGAAAACGTTCCCAAAAAAAGCAATAATTTAAAAAAAAACGAATAATAAAAATTCTTTATTTTTTTCTGTTTTTTCGCGTTAAAACGCAGATTAAAACTCAAAAATTTCTGTTTTGCTTTTTAAAAAACATTTTCAAACATTTTTTGATCTTTTAAATCGTTAAAAAGAATAAAAAACAAAGAAAAATAAAAATTCTTTGTTTTTGCTGGTTTGCGCGGTTAAACTCAAAAAGTTTTTTTTGCTAAAAAAATTTTTTAAGCATTTTTTGATCGTTGAAATCGTTT
>NW_027047191.1:0-16617 GCF_025399875.1 Dalotia coriaria
AACGGTTTTTTAAAAAAATTTTTTAAATTTTGTTAAATCGTTAAATAGGCAATATTTAAAAAAACGAATAAAAAAAATTTCGTTTTTATTGTTTTCGCGTTAAAACGAGATTAAACAAAAGGTTTTTGAAAAATAAATTTTAAGCATTTTGATCGTTGAAATCGTTCAATAAAAATATTAATAAAAAAATAAAAAAATTCGCGTTTTTTTGCTGTTTTCCTTAAAAAGGGTTAAACCAAAAGTGTTTTTGGTAAAAATTTTTTAACATTTTAATTGGAAATTTAAAAGAAATATTAATAAAAACGAATAATAAAAATTTCGTCTTTTATGGTTTTACGCGTTAAAACGCTAAAATCAAACGGTTTTTTTAAAAAAGCATTTTTAAGCATTTTTGGGTTTAAATGTTCAAAAAGAAGAAATTAATAAAAACGAATAATAAAAATTCGTCGTTTTTTGCTGTTATAGCGTTAAAAAAGCAGATTAAAGCTCAAAACGGGGGCTGTTTAGCTAAAATAATCATTTTCAAGCATTTTAGATCGTTGAAATCGTTCAAAAAGACGCAAAATTAATAAAAAAAGAATAATAAAAAATTTTGTCGTTTTATGTTTTTTTATGCGTTAAAACGCAGATTAAAACTCAAAAAGTGCTGTTTTGCTAAAAAAGCATTTTCAAGCATTTTAGATCGTTTAAATCGTTCAAATAGACGCAATATTAATAAAAACGAATAATAAAAATTTCGTTTTTTTTGCGTTTTTTCGCGTTAAAACGCGGATTAAAGCTCAAAAAGTGCTGTTTTTCTAAAATAATCATTTTCAAGCATTTTAGATCGTTTAAATCGTTCAAATAGACGCAATATTTAAAAAAAGAATAATAAAAAATTTTGTCGTTTTTTTGTGTTTTTCGCGTTAAAACGCAGATTAAAGCCAAAAAGTGCTGTTTTGCTAAAAAAAGCATTTTCAAGCATTTTAGATCGTTAAATCGTTAAAAAGAAGAAATATTAAAAAACGAAAAAAAAATTCGTTGTTTTTTGTTGTTTTTCCCTTAAAAAAGCAGATTAAAAACTCAAAACGTGCTGTTTTGCTAAAATAATCATATTTAACATTTTGATCGTTGAAACGTTCAAAAAGACGCAATTTAATAAAACGAATAATAAAAATTTCGTCGTTTTTATGTGTTTTTCGCGTTTAAAAAGCGTTAAAAACTCAAAACGGGTGTTTTGCTAAAAAAAATTTTTTGCACTTTAAACGTTGAAATCGTTCAAATAGGCAATATTAATAAAAAAAGAATAATAAAAATTTCGTCGTTTTATGTGTTTTACGCGTTAAAACGCAGATTAAAGCCCAAAACGGGTGTTTTGCTAAAATAAGATTTTCAAGCATTTTGATCGTTTAAATTGTTCAAATAGAATCAATATTAATAAAAAAAGAATAATAAAAATTGTCGTTTTATGCTGTTTTTCGCGTTAAAACGAGATTAAAAACTCAAAACGTGCTGTTTTGCAAAATAAGCATTTTCAAGCATTTTTTGATCGTTAAATTTTTTAAAAAAAAAAATTTAAAAAAACGAATAATAAAAAAAATTCCGTTTTTTGCTGTTTTACGGGGTTTAAAAAGCAGATTAAAGCTCAAAAAAGTGCTTTTTTTCTAAAATAATCATTTTCAAGCATTTTTTGATCGTTGAAAAAGTTCAAATAGACGAAATTAATAAAACGAATAATAAAAAAATTTCCCGTTTTTATGCTGTTTTACGCGTTAAAACGCAGATTAAACTCAAACGGCTGTTTTTCTAAAATAAGCTTTTCAAGCATTTTAGATCGTTGAAATCGTTCAAATAGAAGCAATATTAATAAAAAAAGAATAATAAAAAAAATTTTTCGTTTTTTGCTGTTTCAGCGTTAAAACGCAGATTAAAAATTGAAAACGTGCTGTTTTGCGAAAATTCATTTTCAAGCATTTTAGATCGTGCCCCAAATAGACGCAATATTAATAAAAACGAATAAAAAAAATTTCGTCGTTTTATGCTGTTTTACGCGTTAAACGCCGATTAAAGCTCAAAACGTGCTGTTTTGCTAAAATAATCATTTTCAAACATTTTTGACGGAAATCGTTCAAAAGACGCAAAAAAAAACGAATATTAAAAAATTTGCTTTTATGTTGTTTTACGCGTTAAAACGAGATTAAAGCTCAAAACGTGCTGTTTTGCTAAAATAATGATTTTCAAGCATTTTTAAAATCTTGAAATCGTTCAAAAACGCAATATTAATAAAAAAAGAATAATAAAAAAAATTTGTTGTTTTATGCTGTTTACGCGTTAAAACGCGATTGCCCCAAAAAAGTGCTGTTTTTAAAATAAGCATTTTCAAGCATTTTTGATCGTTGAAATCGTTCAAAAGAAGCAATATTAATAAAAACGAATAATAAAAAAAACTCGTTTTATGCTGTTTTACGCGTTAAAACGCAGATTAAAATCAAAACGTGCTGTTTTGCTAAAAAAAAATTTTCAAACATTTTTGATCGTTGAAATCGTTCAAATAGACGCAAATTAATAAAAAAAGAATAATAAAAATTTTCGTCGTTTTATGCTGTTTTACGCGAAAAAGCAGATTAAACTCAAAAAGTGCGTTTTTTTTAAAATAATCATTTTTGCACTTTAGATCGTTGAAATCGTTCAAAAGACGCAATATTAAAAAACGAATAATAAAAAATTTTTGTCGTTTTATGTGTTTTGCGTTAAAACGCAGATTAAAAACTCAAAACGTGCTGTTTTGCTAAAATAAGCATTTTCAAGCATTTTGATCGTTGAAATCGTTCAAATAAAACAAATATTTAAAAAAAACGAATAATAAAAAATTGTCGTTTTATGTGTTTCCGCGTTAAAACGCAGATTAAAGCTGAAAACTCTTTTTGCGAAAAAAAAATCATTTTTGCATTTTAGATCGTTGAAATCGTTCAAATAGACGCAATATTAATAAAAAAAGAATAATAAAAAAAACGTCGTTTTTTTTTGTGTTTTACGCGTTAAAACGCCGATTAAAGCTCAAAACGTGCTGTTTTGCTAAAATAATCATTTTTTGCTTTTAGATCGTTGAAATCGTTCAAATAGACGCAATATTAATAAAAAAAGAATAAAAAAAATCGTCGTTTTTTTTCTGTTTTTCGTTAAAACGCAGATTAAATAAAAAAGTGCGTTTTGCTAAAATAATGATTTTCGCATTTTAAAATCGTTGTCTTCAAATAGACGCAATATTTAAAAAACGGGAATAATAAAAAAAATTTGTTGTTTCTTGTGTTTTACGCGTTAAAACGCAGATTAAAAATCAAAACGTGCTGTTTTTCTAAAATAAGATTTTCAAGCATTTTAGATCGTTGAAACGTTCAAATAGAGAAAAAATTAATAAAACGAATAATTAAAACGCGTTTTTTGTGTTTTACGCGTTAAACCAGATTAAACTCAAAAAGGGTGTTTTGCTAAAATAATCATTTTCAAGCATTTTAGATCGTTAAACGTTCAAATAGACCCAAAAATTAATAAAAAAGAATAAAAAAAAATTTTGTCGTTTTATGCTGTTTTCCGCGTTAAAACGCAGATTTCTCAAAACGTGCTGTTTTGCTAAAAAAAAGCATTTTCAAGCATTTTAGATCGTTGAAATAGTTCAAATAGAAGAAAAATTAATAAAAAAAGAATAATAATAAAGTCTTTTATGTGTTTTACGGGTTTAAAAAAAAAGATTAAAGCTCAAACGTGCTGTTTTGCTAAATAACATTTTCAAGCATTTTTGATGTTTTAAATCGTTCAAATAGACGCAAATTAATAAAAACGAATAATAAAAAATTTTGTCGTTTTTATGCTGTTTTACGCGTTAAAAAGAATTAAAAATCAAAACGTCGGGGTAAAAAAAGCATTTTCAAGCATTTTTGACGTTAAAATTTCAAATAGAAGAAATATTAAAAAAACGAATAATAAAAAATTGTCGTTTTTTTGCTGTTTTACGCGTTAAAAAAAAATTAAAACTCAAACGTGCTGTTTTGCTAAAATAATCATTTTTAAGCATTTTAGATCGTTTAAATCGTTCAAATAGACGCAATATTAAAAAAACGAATAATAAAATTTCGTCGTTTTTATGCTTTTTTCCGTTAAAACGCGTTAAAACTCAAAACGTCTTTTTTGCAAAAAAAACTTTTCAAGCATTTTAGATCGTTAAAATGTTCAAATAAAAAAATATTAATAAAAAAAGAATAATAAAAAATTCGTCGTTTTATGCTTTTTACGCGTTAAAACGCGATTAAAGCTCAAAAAGTGCTGTTTTGCAAAAAAAAATTTGAAGATCGTTGAAATCGTTCAAATAGAAATATCAATAAAAAAAGAATAATAAAAATTCGTCGTTTTATGCTGTTTTTCGCGTTCGCAGATTAAACCAAAAAGGCTTTTTGCTAAAATAATCATTTTCAAGCATTTTAGATCTTGAAATAGTTCAAAAAGACCAATATTAATAAAAAAGAATAATAAAAAATTTTGTCGTTTTTTTGCTGTTTTACGCGTTAAAAAGCAGATTAAAGCTCAAAACGTCTGTTTTGCAAAAAAACATTTTCAAGAAGATCGTTGAAATCGTTCAAATAGAAACAAATTTAAAAAAAACGAAAATAAAAAAGCACGTTTTTATTTTTTCACGCGTTAAAACGCAGTTAAAGCTGAAAACGTGCAATTCATTTTCAAGCATTTTAGATCGGGGAAATCGTTCAAATAGACGCAAATTAAAAAAAACGAATAATAAAATTTGTCTTTTATGCTGTTTTACGCGGTAAAAAAACAGATTAAAGCTCAAAACGTGCTGTTTTGCAAAATAAGCATTTTCAAGCATTTTAGATCGTTGAAATCGTTCAAATAGAGCAATATTTAAAAAAAAGAAAAATAAAAAAATTCGTCGTTTTTTTATGTTTTACGCGTTAAAACGAGATTAAAGCTCAAAACGTGCTGTTTTTTCAAAATAATCATTTTTTAAGCATTTTAGATCGTTGAAATCGTTCAAATAGACGCAATATTAAAAAAACGAAAATTAAAAAAAATTTCGTCGTTTTTATGCTGTTTTTCGCGATAAAACGCAGAAAAGCTCAAAAAGTGCTGTTTTGCTAAAATAAGCATTTTCGCATTTTTGATCTTGAAATCGTTCAAATAGAACAAATTTAAAAAAACGAATAATAAAAAAATTCGTCGTTTTTTTGCTGTTTTTCGCGAAAAAAGCAGATTAAAGCTCAAAACGTTGTTTTGCTAAAATAATCATTTTTGCATTTTAGATCGGAAATCGTTCAAATAGAAAAATTTTAAAAAAAAAACGAATAAAAAATATCGTCGTTTTTATGCTGTTTTTCGCGTTAAAAGCAGATTAAAACTCAAAACGGCTGTTTTGCTAAAATAAAAACATTTTTAACATTTTAGATCGTTGAAACGTTCAAATAGAAGCAATATTAATAAAAAAGAATAATAAAAATTCGTCGTTTTATGCTGTTTTACGCGTTAAAACGCAGATTAAACTCAAAACGTGCTGTTTTGCAAAATAAACATTTTCAAGCATTTTAAAACGTTGAAATCCCTTCAAAAAGACGCAAATTAATAAAACAATAATAAAAATTTCGTCGTTTTTATTTTTTTACGCGTTAAAACGCGTTAAAACTCAAAACGTGCTGTTTTGCTAAAATAAGCATTTTCAAGCATTTTGATCGTTGAAATCGTTCAAATAAACTATTAAAAAAAAAAAAATAATAAAAATTCGTCGTTTTATCTTTTTACGCGTTAAAACGCAATTAAAAACTCAAAACGTGCTGTTTTGCAAAATTTTTTCAAGCATTTTGATCGTTGAAACGTTCAAATAGAAGAAATATTAATAAAAACGAATAATAAAAATTTGTCGTTTTATGCTGTTTTGCGTTAAAAGCGTTAAAGCTCAAAACTGCTGTTTTTAAATTAAGCATTTTGATTTTAAACGTTGAAACCCTTCAAATAGACGCAATATTTAAAAAAAAACGAATAAAAAAATTTCGTCGTTTTTTTTGTTTTTCGCGTTAAAACGCGTTAAAACTCAAAAATGCTGTTTTCAAAATAAGCATTTTCAAGCATTTTTAACGTTGAAATCGTTCAAATGAACATATTTAAAAAAAAACGAAAAAAAGAAAAAATTGTCGTTTTATGCGTTTTCGCGTTAAAAAGCAGATTAAAATCAAAAAGCTGTTTTGCTAAAATAAGCATTTTTAACTTTTAGATCGTTGAAATCGTTAAAAGAAGCAATATTAATAAAAAAAAAAGAAAAATAAAAATTCGTCGTTTTATGCTTTTTACCCTTAAAACGCAGATTAAACTCAAAACGTGCTGTTTTCAAAATAAATTTTCAACTTTTAGATCGTTGGGAAAACTTCAAATAGGCAATATTAATAAAAAAAGAATAATAAAAATTTCGTCGTTTTATGCTGTTTTTCGCGTTAAAAAGCAGATTAAAAACTCAAAACGTGCTGTTTTGCTAAAATAAACATTTTCAAGCATTTTAGATCGTTGAAATCGTTCAAATAGAAGAAAATTTAAAAAAAAGAATAATAAAAAATTCGTTGTTTTATGTTTTTTTACGCGTTAAAACGCAGATTAAAGCTCAAAACGGGTGTTTTGTTAAATTAAGCATTTTAAGCATTTTGTCGTTTGAAATTTTAAATGCCAATATTAATAAAAAAAGAAAAATAAAAATTTGTCTTTTTGTTTTTTGCGTTAAAACGCAGATTAAAGCTCAAAACGTGCTGTTTTGCTTTTAAAAAAAGCATTTTCAAGCATTTTAATCGTTGAAATCGTTCAAAAGAAGCAAATTTTAATTAAAAACGAAAAATGAAAAATTCGTCGTTTTTGCTTTTTCGCGTTAAAACGCAGATTAAAAAATCAAAACGTGCTGTTTTGCTAAAATAAGCATTTTCAAGCATTATAGATCGTTTAAAAAGTTCAAATAGAACAATATTAATAAAAAAGAATAATAAAAAATTCTTTTTATGTTTTTTCGTTAAAAAGCAGATTAAACTCAAAACGTCTTTTCAAAATAATCATATTCAAGATTTTAGATCGTTGAAATCGTTCAAATAGACGCAACATTAATAAAAACGAATTAAAAAAATTTGTCGTTTTATGCGAAAAGCGTTAAAACGCAATTTCTCGTGCTGTTTTTAAAAAAAAGCATTTTCAAAAAAGATCGTTGAAATTTTCAAATAGAAGAAATATTAATAAAACGAATAAAAAAATTCGTCGTTTTATGCTGTTTTTCGCGTTAAAACGCAGATTAAAACTCAAATCGTGCTGTTTTGCTAAAATAAGCATTTTCAAGCATTTTAGATCGTTGAAATCGTTCAAATAGAAGCAATATTAATAAAAACGAATAATAAAAAATTCGTCGTTTTATGCTGTTTTACGCGTTAAAACGCAGATTAAAGCTCAAAACGTGCTGTTTTGCTAAAATAATCATTTCAAGCATTTTAGATCGTTGAAATCGTTCAAATAGACGCAATATTAATAAAAACGAATAATAAAATTTCGTCGTTTTATGCTGTTTTACGCGTTAAAACGCAGATTAAAGCTCAAAACGTGCTGTTTTGCTAAAATAAGCATTTTCAAGCATTTTAGATCGTTGAAATTGTTCAAATAGAAGAATATTAATAAAAACGAATAATAAAAATTCGTCGTTTTATGCTGTTTTACGCGTTAAAACGCAGATTAAAGCTCAAACGTGCTGTTTTGCTACAAATAATCATTTTCAAGCATTTTAGATCGTTGAAATCGTTCAAATAGAACGCAATATTAATAAAAACGAATAATAAAAATTCGTCGTTTTTATGCTGTTTTACGCGTTAAAACGCAGATTAAAGCTCAAAACGTGCTGTTTTGCTAAAATAAGCATTTTCAAGCATTTTAGATCGTTGAAATCGTTCAAATAGAAGCAATATTAATAAAAAACGAATAATAAAAATTTCGTCGTTTTATGCTGTTTTACGCGATAAAACGCAGATTAAAGCTCAAAACGTGCTGTTTTGCTAAAATAAGCATTTTCAAGCATTTAGATCGTTGAAATCGTTCAAATAGAAGCAATATTAATAAAAACGAATAATAAAAATTCGTCGTTTTTATGCTGTTTTACGCGTTAAAACGCAGATTAAAGCTCAAAACGTGCTGTTTTGCTAAAATAATCATTTTCAAGCATTTTAGATCGTTGAAATAGTTCAAATAGACGCAATATTAATAAAAAACGAATAATAAAAATTTCGTCGTTTTTATGCTGTTTTACGCGTTAAAACGCAGATTAAAGCTCAAAACGTGCTGTTTTGCTAAAATAAGCATTTTCAAGCATTTTAGATCGTTGAAATCGTTCAAATAGAAGCAATATTAATAAAACGAATAATAAAAATTTGTCGTTTTTATGCTGTTTCACGCGTTAAAACGCAGATTAAAGCTGAAAGCGTGCTGTTTTGCGAAAATAATCATTTTCAAGCATTTTAGATCGTTGAAATCGTTCAAATAGACGCAATATTAATAAAAACGAATAATAAAAATTTCGTCGTTTTATGCTGTTTTACGCGTTAAAACGCCGATTAAAGCTCAAAACGTGCTGTTTTGCTAAAATAATCATTTTCAAGCATTTTAGATCGTTGAAATCGTTCAAATAGACGCAATATTAATAAAAACGAATATTAAAAAATTCGTCGTTTTTATGCTGTTTTACGCGTTAAAACGCAGATTAAAGCTCAAAACGTGCTGTTTTGCTAAAATAATGATTTTCAAGCATTTAAGATCGTTGAAATCGTTCAAATAGACGCAATATTAATAAAAACGAATAATAAAAATTCGTTGTTTCTATGCTGTTTACGCGTTAAAACGCAGATTAAACTCAAAACGTGCTGTTTTAAAAGCTCAAAACGTGCTGTTTTGCTGAAAATAATCATTTTCAAGCACTTTAGATCGTTGATATCGTTCAAATAGACGCAATATTAATAAAACGAATAATAAAAATTTCGTCGTTTTCATGCTGTTTTACGCGTTAAAACGCAGATTAAAACTCGAAACGTGCTGTTTTGCTAAAATAGAAAAGCATTTTAAGCATTTTTAGATCGTTGAAATGTTCAAATAGAAGCAATAATATTAATAAAAAAACGAATAATAAAAAATCGTCGTTTTTATGCTGTTTTACGCGTTAAAACGCAGATTAAAGCTCAAAACGTGCTGTTTTGCTAAAATAATCATTTTCAAGCATTTTAAGATCGTTCAAATCGTTTGGAAATGAAACAATATTAATAAAACGAATAATAAAAATTTCGTCGTTTTATGTGCTGTTTTCGCGTTAAAACGCAGATTAAAGCTCAAAACATGCTGTTTTGCTAAAATAAGCATTTTCAAGCATTTTTAGATCGTTGAAATCGTTCAAATAGACGCAATAATGGCAAAAACGAATAATAAAATTTTGTCGTTTTATACTTTGTTTTACGCGTTAAAACGCAGATTAAACTCAAACGTGCTGTTTTGCTAAAATAATCATTTTCAAGCATTTTACAGATCGTTGAAATCGTTCAAATAGACGCAATATTAATAAAAAGCGAATAATAAAAGAATTTCGTCACGTTTTTATGCTGTTTACGCGTTAAAACGCAGATTAAAGCTTTCAAATCGTGCTGTTTTGCTAAAATAATGTTTTCAAAGCATTTTAGATCGTTGGAAATCGTTCAAATAGACGCAATATTAATAAAACGAATAATAAAAAATTCCGTCGTTTTATGCTGTTTTACGCGTTAAAACGCAGATTAAAGCTCAAAACGTGCTGTTTTGCTAAAATAATCATTTTCAAGCATTTTAGATCGTTGAAATCGTTCAAATAGACGCAATATTAATAAAAAACGAATAATAAAAATGTCGTCGTTTTATGCTGTTTTACGCGTTAAAACGCAGATTAAACTCAAAACGTGCTGTTTTGCTAAAATAAAGCATTTCAAGCACTTTAGATCGTTGAAATCGTTCAAATAGACGCAATATTAATAAAAACGAATAATAAAAAATGTCGTCGTTTTTTATGCTGTTTTTACGCGTTAAAACGCAGATTAAGAAGCTCAAGGCTTTGTTTTTTTGCTAAAATAAGCATTTTCAAGCACTTTTAGATCGTTGGAAATCGTTCAAATAGACGCAATATTAATAAAAACGAATAAATAAATATTTCGTGTTTTATGCTTTCATTTTACGCGTTAAGAAACGCAGATTAAAAGCTCAAAACGTGCTGTTTTTGCTAAAATAAGCATTTTCAAGCATTTTTAGGTCGTTACAGAAATCGTTCAAATAGAAGAAATAATAATAAAGAACGAATAATAAAATTCGTCGTTTTTATGCTGTTTAACGCGTTAAAGCGCAGATTAAAAAACTCAAAACGGGCTGTTTTTGCTAAAATAATCATATTCAAGCATTTTAGCAGATCGTTGAAATCGTTCAAATAGACCTGCAATATTAATAAAACGAATAATAAAATTTCGTCGTTTTTATGCTGTTTTACGCGTTAAAACGCAGATTAAAGCTCAAAACGTGCTATTTTTGCTGAAATAAAGCATTTTCAAGCACTTTAGATCGTTGAAATCACGTTCAAATAGACGCAATATTAATAAAAACGAATAATAAATATTTCGTCGTTTTTATGCTGTTTTACGCGTTAAAACGCAGATTAAAACTCAAAACGTGCTGTTTTGCTAAAATAAGCATTTTTCAAGCATTTTAGATCGTTGAAATCGTTCAAATAGAAGAAATAATAATAAGAACGAATAATAAAATTCGTCGTTTTATGCTGTTTTACGCGTTAAAACGCAGATTAAAGCTCAAAACGTGCTGTTTTGCTAAAATAGCATTTTCAAGCACTTTAAGATCGTTGAAATCGTTCAAATAGACGCAATATTAATAAAAACGAATAATAAAATGTCGTCGTTTTATGCTGTTTTTTACGCGTTAAAACGCAGATTAAAAGCTCAAAACATTGCTGTTTTGCTAAAATAAGCATTTTTCAAGCACTTTTAGATCGTTGAAATCGTTCAAATAGACGCAATATTAATAAAAACGAATAATAAATATTTCGTCGTTTTTATGCTGTTTTACGCCCGTTAAACGCGAAGATTAAAGCTCAAAACGTGCTGTTTGCTAAAATAAGCATTTTCAAGCATTTTTAAGATCGTTGGAAATCGTTCAAATAGAAGAAATAATAATAAGAACGAATAATAAAAATTCGTCGTTTTATGCTGTTTAACGCGTTAAAACGCAGATTAAAGCTTCAAAACGGGCTGTTTTGCTTTAAAATAATCATATTCAAAGCATTTTAGATCGTTGAAATCGTTCAAATAGACGCAATATTAATAAAAACGAGCAGCAAAATTTCGTCGTTTTTTGTATGCTGTTTTACGCGTTAAAACGCAGATTAAAGCTCAAAACGTTAACTATTTTGCTAAAATAAGCATTTTCAAGCACTTTAGATCGTTGAAATCGTTCAAATAGACGCAATATTAATAAAAACGAATAATAAATATTTCGTCGTTTTTATACTTTTGTTTTACGCGTTAAAAAGCATGGTTAAAACTCAAAACGTGCTGTTTTGCTAAAATAAGCATTTTCAAGCTTTAGATCGTTGAAATCGTTCAAATAGAAGAAATAATAATAAGAACGAATAATAAAAATTCGTCGTTTTATGCTGTTTTACGCGTTAAAACGCAGATTAAGAAACTCAAAACGGGCTGTTTTGCTAAAATAATCATATTCAAGCATTTTAGATCGTTGGAAATCGTTCAAATAGACGCAATATTAATAAAAACGAATAATAAAAATTTCGTCGTTTTATGCTGTTTTACGCGTTAAAACGCAGATTAAAGCTCAAAACGTGCTGTTTTGCTAAAATAATCATTTTCAAAGCACTTTAGATCGTTGAAATCGTTTCAAATAGACGCAATATTAATAAAAACGAATAATAAAAAGTTCGTCGTTTTTTATGCTGTTTTACGCGTTAAAACGCAGATTAAACTCAAAACGTGCTGTTTTGCTAAAATATCATTTTCAAGCATTTTAGATCGTTGAAATCGTTCAAAGGCCGAGACGCAATATTAATAAAAACGAATAATAAAAATTTCGTCGTCTTTATGCTGTTTTGCGCGTTAAAACGCAGATTAAAACTCAAACATTGCTGTTTTGCTAAAATAAGCATTTTCAAGCATTTTAGATCGTTGAAATCGTTTCAAAATAGAAACAATTTTAATAAAAAGGCGAATAATAAAAATTCGTCGTTTTTTATGCTGTTTTACGCGTTAAAACGCAGATTAAAAGCTCAAAACGTGCTGTTTTGCTGAAATAGCATTTTCAAAATTTATTTTAGATCGTTGAAATCGTTCAAATAGAAGAAATATTAATATAAGAACGAATAATAAAAAATTCGTCACGTTTTATGCCGTTTTACGCGTTAAAACGC
This sequence comes from Dalotia coriaria, assembly GCF_025399875.1. NCBI lineage: Eukaryota > Metazoa > Arthropoda > Insecta > Coleoptera > Staphylinidae > Dalotia > Dalotia coriaria. The sequence continues at coordinate 12,491 of NW_027047191.1, forward strand.
AGATTAAAGCGCTCAAACGTGCTGTTTTAACAAAATAATGTATTCAAGCATTTTTAGATCGTTGAAATACGTTTCAAAATAGACGCAATATTAATAAAAACGAATAATAAAAATTTCGTCGTTTTATGCTGTTTACGCGTTAAAACGCAGATTAAAAGCTTTCAAAACGTGCTGTTTTGCTAAAATAATCATTTTTCAAGCACTTTAGATCGTTGAAATCGTTTAAAATAGACATAATATTAATAAAAACGAATAATAAAAATTTCGTCGTTTTTTCGCTTGCTTGTTTTACGCGTTAAAACGCAGATTAAAAGCTCGAAACGTGCTGTTTTGCTAAAATAAGCATTTTAAGCATTTTAGATCGTTGAAATCGTTCAAATAGAAGCAATATTAATAAAAACGAATAATAAAAATCGTCGTTTTTATGCTGTTTTACGCGTTAAAACGCAGATTAAAACTCAAAACGTGCTGTTTTGCTAAAATAAGAAATCATTTTCAAGCATTTTAGATCGTTGAAATCGTTCAAATAAACAATAGTAATAAAAACGAATAATAAAAATTTCGTCGTTTTATGCTGTTTTACGCGTTAAACGCAGATTAAAACTCAAAACGTGCTGTTTTGCTAAAATAATCATTTTCAAGCATTTTAGATCGTTAAATCGTTCAAATAGACGCAATATTGGCAAAACGAATAATAAAAATTTCGTCGTTTTATGCTGTTTACGCGTTAAAACGCAGATTAAAGCTCAAATCGTGCTGTTTTGCTAAAATAAGCATTTCAAGCATTTTAGATCGTTGAAATCGTTTCAATAGAAGCAATATTAATAAAAACGAATAATAAAAAAATTCGTCGTTTTTGTGCTGTTTTACGCGTTAAAACGCAGATTAAAGCTCAAAACGTGCTTAACGCTTTAAAATAATCATTTTCAAGCATTTTTAGATCGTTGAAATCGTTCAAATAGACGCAATATTAATAAAAACGGAATAATAAAAATTCCGTCGTTTTTATGCTGTTTTACGCGTTAAAACGCAGATTAAGAAAGCTCAAAACGTGCTGTTTTTGCTAAAATAATCATTTTCAAGCATTTTAGATCGTTGAAATCGTTCAAATAGACGCAATATTAATAAAAACGAATAATAAAAATTTCGTCGTTTTTATGCTGTTTTACTTGTTAAAACGCAGAATAAAGCTCAAAACATTAACATTTTGCTAAAATAAGCAATTTCAAGCATTTTAGATCATTGAAATCGTTCAAATAGAAACAATATTAATAAAAACGAATAATAAAAAATTCGTCGTTTTTATGCTGTTTTACGCGTTAAACGCAGGGCAAAAACCCAAAAAGGGGTTTTGGGAAAATAATCATTTTTAAGCACTTTAGATCGTTGGGAAAACGTTTAAAAGACCCCAAAAAATTAAAAAAACGAATAATAAAAAAATTTTTGCCCTTTTTAAAGCTTTTTTTACCCAAAAATGCGATTAAAAATCAAACGGGTGTTTTGCTAAAATAAGCATTTTAAGCATTTTAGATCAAACTGAAATAGGAAGAATATTAATAAAACCCAATAATAAAAAAAAACCCTCGTTTTTTGCTGTTTTACGCGTTAAAACGCAGATTAAAAGCTTTAAAACGTGCTGTTTTTGCTAAAATAAAACATTTTTAAGCATTTTAGACGCTGAAATCGTTCAAAAAAAAGCAAAATTTTAAAAAAGAATAATAAAAAAAAACTGTCGTTTTTATGTTTTTTTCGCGTTAAAACGCAGATTAAAAGCTCAATTACAGCTGATTTGCTAAAAATAAGCATTTTCGCCACGATCGTTGAAATCGTTCAAATAGAAGCTAAATATTAATAAAACTAATAATAAAAATTCGTCGTTTTTAGTTGTTTACGCGTTAAAACGCAGATTAAAGCTCAAAACGTGTTGTTTTGCTAAAATAATCATTTTCAAGCATTTTTAGATCGTTGAAACTGTTCAAATAGACGCAATATTAATAAAACGAATAATAAAAATGTTGTCGTTTTTATGCGCTGTTTTACGCGTTAAAACGCAGATTAAAAGCTCAAACGTGCTTTCGTTTTGCTAAAATAATCATTTTCGCAAGCATTTTAGATCGCTTAGAAATCGCCCAAATAGACGCAATATTAATAAAACGAATAATAAAAAAATTTCGCGGTTTTCGTTTTACGCGTTAAAACGCAGATTAAAGCTCAAATCGTGCTGTTTTGCTAAAAATGCTATTTTCAAGCATTTTGTGATCGTTGGAAATCGTTCAAATAGAAGCAATATTAATAAAAACGAATAACAAAAATTCGTCGTTTTTGAAAGGTTTTACGCGTTAAAACGCAGACAAAATTCCTCAAAACGCGCTGTTTTGCTAAAATAATCTCATTTTCAAGCATTTGTGATCGCTGAAATCGTTCAACAGACGAATATTAATGTAAAAACGAATAATAAAAAATTCCGTCGTTTTTATGCTGTTTCACGCGTTAAAAACGCAGATTAAAAGCCTCAAAACGTGCTGTTTTGCTAAAATAATCATTTTCAAGCATTTTAGATCGCTGAAATCGTTCAAATAGACGCAATATTAATAAAAAAACGAATAATAAAAAATCTTCGTCGTTTTATGCTGTTTTACGCGTTAAACCCAGATTAAAGTTCAAAACGTGCTGTTTTGCTAAAAATGCTACCGCTAATACTTGCATCGTTGAAATCGTTCAAATAGAAGCAACATTAATAAAAACGAATAAAATTCGTCGTTTTATGCTGTTTACGCGTTAAAAACGCAGATTAAAGCTCAAAACGTGCTGTTTTTGCTAAAAATAATCATTTTCAAGCATTTTAGATCGTTGAACCGTTCAAATAGACGCAATATTAATAAAAAACGAATAATAAAAAATTTCGTCGTTTTATAAGCGTTTTACGCGTTAAAACGCAGATTAAAGCTCAAAAACGTGCTGCTTCGCTGTGCCGTAATCATTTCAAGCATTTTAGATCGTTAAAACGTTCAAATAGACGCTATTAATAAAACGAACAATAAACATTTCGTCGTTTTATGCTGTTTTACGCGTTAAAACGCAGATTAAAGCTCGAAACGTGCTATTTTGCTAAAATAAGCATTTTCAAGCATTTTAGATCGTTGAAATCGTTCAAATAGAAGCATATTAATAAAAAACGAATAATAAAAATTCGTCGTTTATATGCTGTTTTGCGCGTTAAAAACGCAGATTAAAGCACAAAACGTGCTGTTTTGCTAAAATAATCATTTTCAAGCATTTTAGATCGTTGAAATCGTTCAAATAGACGCAATATTAATGAAAACGAAGCCACAAAAATTTCGTCGTTTTATGCTGTTTACGCCAAGTTAAACGCAGATTAAAAGCTCAAAACGTGTTGTTTTGCTAAAATAATCATTTTCAAGCATTTTAGATCGCTGAAATCGTTCAAATAGACGCGAATATTAATAAAAACGAATGCATAAAAATTTTGTCGTTTTTATAAGCTGTTTTACGCGTTAAAACGCAGATTAGCTCAAAACGTGCTGTTTTGCTAAAATAATCATTTTCAAGCATTTTAGATCAGTTGAAATCGTTCAAATAGACGCGACAATATTAATAAAAACGAATAATAAAATTTCGTCGTTTTGTATGCTGTTTACGCGTCAAAACGCAGATTAAAAGCTCAAATCAAAGTTGTTTTGCTGCAATAAAGGTATTTTCGCCATTTTAGATCGTTGAAATCGTTCAAATAGAAGCAATATTAATAAAACGAATAATAAAAATTTCGTCAAGCTTTTATATGCTGTTTTACGCGTTAAACGCAGATTAAAGCTCAAACGTGCTGTTTTGCTAAAAATAATCATTTTCAAGCATTTCAGATCGTTGAACCGTTCAAATAGACGCAAATATTAATAAAAAACGAATAATAAAAATTCCGTCGTTTTTAAGCTGTTTTACGCGTTAAAACGCATTAAAAGCTCAAAACGTGCTGTTTTGCTAAAAATAATCATTTTCAAGCATTTTAGATCGTTGAAATCGTTCCTCAAATAGACGCAATATTAATAAAAAAACGAATAATAAAAAATTTCGTCGTTTTTATAAAGCTGTTTTACGCGTTAAACGCAGAT
>NW_027047192.1:0-16616 GCF_025399875.1 Dalotia coriaria
GTTTTAAAAAAAAGCTTTTTTTTTGGAAAAAAGATTTAAAAGGCTTTTTTAAAAATAAAACATTTTAATTTTTTAATGCTTTTATAAAAAATAAAAAAATCAAAATTTTTGGGTTTTTTAAAAGCAAATTTAAATCAAATTGTTTTAAAAAAGACAAATAATCGAATAAAAATGTCGTTTTTATGCTTTACGTTAAAACGCAGATTAAAAACTCAAACGTGCTGTTTTGCTAAAATAAGCATTTCAAGCATTTTAGATCGATTGAAATCGTTCAAATAGACGCAATAAAAATAAAAACGAATAATAAAAATTTCGTCTTTTATTTACGCGTTAACGCAGAATAAGCTCAAAACGTGCTGTTTTGCTAAAATAAACATTTGGCATTTTAGATCGTTGAAATCGTTCAAATAGACGCAATAAAATAAAAACAATAATAAAAATTTCGTCGTTATTATGCTGTTTTACGCGTTAAAACGCAGATTAAAGCTCAAAACGTGCTGTTTTGCTAAAAAATTTTCAAATTTTAGATCGTTGAAATCGTTCAAATAGACGCAATAAAATAAAAACGAATAAAAAAATTCGTCGTTTTATGCTGTTTTGCGTTAAAACGCGATTAAACTAAAACGTGTGTTTTGCTTAAAATAAAGCATTTTCAAGCATTTTAGATCGTTGAAATCGTTCAAATAGACGCAATATTAATAAAAACGAATAATAAAATTTCGTCGTTTTATGCTGTTTTACCGTAAAGCAGTTAAAGCTCAAAACGTGCTGTTTTGCTAAAATACATTTCAAGCATTTTAGATCGTTGAAATCGTTCAAAAACAATATATTAATAAAAACGAATAATAAAAATTCGTCGTTTTATGCTGTTTTTCGCGTTAAAACGCAGATTAAAGCTCAAAACGCTTTTTTTTAATAGCATTTTCAACATTTAAAACGTTGAAATCGTTCAAATAAACAATATTGAAAACGAATAATAAAAATTTCGTCGTTTTATGCTGTTTAGCAAAAAGCTTAAACTCAAACGTTTTTTTGCTAAATAAAGCATTTTAAATTAGATATGAAATCGTTCAAATAGACGCAATAATAAAAACGAATATAAAAATTCGTCGTTTTTATGCTGTTTTACGCGTTAAACAAGATTAAAGAAGCTCAAAACGTGCTGTTTTGCTAAAATAAGCATTTTCAAGCATTTTAATCGTTGAAATCGTTCAAATGAAATAATGAAACAATAATAAAATTTCGTTTTAAGCTTTTTACGTTAAAACGCGATTAAAATCAAAACGTTTTTGTAAAAAAATTTTTTTAAGCATTTTAAACGTTGAAATCGATTCAAATAGAACAATATTTAAAAAAATAATAAAAATTTTTTTTTGCTATTTTACGCGTTAAAACGCAGATAAAACTAAAAACGTGCTGTTTTGCTAAAATAGCATTTTCAGCATTTTAGATCGTTGAAATCGTTAAATAGACGATTTAATAAACATAAAGAATTTCAAGTCTTATTATGCTTTTACGCGTTAAAACGTATAAAACTCAAAACTGCTGTTTTGCTAAAATAAGATTTTCAAAAGCATTTTTAAACGTTGAAATCGTTAAATAGACGCAATATAATAAAAACGAATAATAAAAAATTCGTCGTTTTATCGCTTTTTCGCGTTAAAACGCAGATTAACTCAAAACGTGCTGTTTTCTAAAATAAGCATTTTCAAGCATTTTAGATGTTGAAATCGTTCAAATAGAATCAATATTAATAAAACGAATAATAATAAAAATTTCGTCGTTTTTATGCTGTTTTACGGTTAAAACGATGATAAATCAAAACGTGCTGTTTGTTAAATAGCATTTTCAAACATTTTAGATCGTTGAAATCGTTCAAATAGACGCAATAAAAATAAAGCGAATAATAAAAATTTCGTCGTTATTATGCTGTTTTACGCGTTTAAAACGCAGATTAAAGCTCAAAACGCTGTTTTGCCGAAATAAGCATTTTCAAGCATTTTAGATCACGTTGAAATCTGTTCAAATAGACGCAATAAATATAAAAACGAATAATAAAAAATTCGTCGTTTTTTATGTGCTGTTTTACGCGTTAAAACGCAGATTAAAGCTCAAAACGTGCTGTTTTGCTGGTAACATTTTCAAGCATTTTAGATCGTTGAAATCGTTCAAATAGACGCAATATTAATAAAAACGAATAATAAAATTTCGTCGTTTTTATGCTGTTTTACGCGTTCCGACGCAGATTAAAGCTCAAAACGTGCTGTTTTTTGCTAAAATAAGCATTTTTCAAGCATTTTTAGATCGTTGAAATCGTTCAAATAGAAGCAATATTAATAAAAACGAATAATAAAAAATTCGTCGTTTTATTCTGTTTTACGCGGTAAAACGCAGATTAAAGCTCAAATCACGTGCTGTTTTGCTAAAATAATAAGCATTTTCAAGCATTTTAAATCGTTGAAATCGTTCAAATAGAAGCAATATTAATAAAAACGAATAATAAAAATTCGTCGTCGTTTTTATGCTTTGTTTTACGCGTTAAAACCCAGATTAAAACTCAAAACGTGCTGTTTTGCTAAAATGACATTTTAAGCTTTTAGATGGTTGAAATCACGTTCAAATAGACGCAATAAAATAAAGCGGGTATAAAAATTTCGTCGTTTTTTTATGCTGTTTTACGCGTTAAAACGCAGAGATAAGCTCAAAACGTGCTGTTGTTTTGCTAAAATATAAGCATTTTCAAGCATTTTAGATCGTTGAAATCGTTCAAATAGAAGCAATATTAATAAAACGAATAATAAAAATTTCGTCGTTTTGTAGTTTACGCGTTAAAACGCAGATTAATGCTCAAAAACGTGCTGTTTTAAAATAAGCATTTTTCAAGCATTTTAGATCGTTGAAATCGTTTTAAATAGAAGCAATATTAATAAAAACGAATAACTAAAAATTGGTATTTTTATGCTGTTTTACGCGTTAAAACCCAGATTAAAGCTCAAAACGTATTTGTTTTGCTAAAATAAGCATTTTCAAGCATTTTGAATCGTTGAAATCACGTTCAAATAGACGCAATATTAATAAAAACGAATAATAAAAATTTCGTCGTTTTTTTATGCTGTTTTGCGCGTTAAAACGCAGATTAAAAGCTCAAAACGTGCTGTTTTGCTAAAATAAGCATTTTCAAGCATTTTAGATCGTTGAAATCGTTCAAATAGGCCTGTAATATTAATAAAAACGAATAATAAAAAAATTCGTCGTTTTTTATGCATTTTACGCGTTAAAACGCAGATTCAAAATAAAACGTGCTGTTTTGCTAAAATAAGCATTTTCAAGCATTTTTAGATCGTCGAAATCGTTCAAATAGACGCAATAAAATAAAAACGAATAATAAAAATTTCGTCGTTTTTTACATGCTGCTTTTACGCGTTAAACGCAGGGAATAAAGCTCAAAACGTGCTGTTTTGCTTTAAAAGCCAGCACATTTTTCAACATTTGAGATCGTTGAAATCGTTCAAATAGACGCAATATTAATAAAAACGAATAATAAAAATTTCGTCGTTTTTATGCTGTTTTACGCGTTAAAACGCCAGTTAAAACTCAAATCGTGCTGTTTAGCACAAATAAGCATTTTCAACATTTTAGATCGTTGAAATCACGTTCAAATAGAAGCAATATTAATAAAAACGAATAATAAAATTCGTCGTTTTTATGCTGTTTTTACGCGTTAAAACGCAGATTAAAAGCTCAAAACGTGCTGTTTTGCTAAAATAAACATTTTCAAGCATTTTTGAATCACGTTGAATGCGTTCAAATAGACCGCAATATTAATAAAAACAAATAATAAAAATTTCGTCGTTTTTATGCTGTTTTTGCGTTAAAACGCTGATTAAACTCAAAACGTGCTGTTTTGCTAAAATAAGCATTTTCAAGCATTTTAGATCGTTGAAATCGATTTCAAATGGGCCGCAATATTAATAAAAACGGGCCAATAAAATTCGTCGTTTTATGCTGTTTTACGCGTTAAAACGCAGATTACAGCCTCAAAACGTGCTGTTTTTGCTAAAATATAAACAAAGCATTTTCAGCATTTTTTTTAGATCTTTGAAATCGTTCAAATAGAATCAATATTAATAAAAACGAATAATAAAAATTCGTCCGTTTTTTATGCTGTTTTACAGTTAAAACGCAGATTAAAGCTCAAAAACGTGCTGTTTTGTTAAAATAAGCATTTTCAAACATTTTTAAGATCGTTGAAATCGTTCAAATAGAAGCAATATTAATAAAACAGATAATAAAAATTCGTCGTTTTATGCTGTTTTACGCGTTAAAACGCGAGATTAAGCTCAACGTGCTGTTTAACAAAATAAGCATTTTCAAGCATTTTGGGCGTTGAAATCGTTCAAATAGACGCAATATTAATAAAAGGCGAATTGCCAAAATATCGTCGTTTTTATGCTTTGTTTTTACGCGTTAAAACGCAGATTAAAGCTCAAAACGTGCTGTTTTGCTAAAATAAGCGCATTTTTCAGCATTTTAGATCGTTGAAATCGTTCAAATAGAAACAATATTAATAAAATCGAATAATAAAAAATTCGTCGTTTTTATGCTGTTTACGCGTTAAAACGCGATTAAAACTCAAAACGTGCTGTTTTGCTAAAATAAGCATTTTCAAGCATTTTTAGATCATTTGAAATCGTTCAAATAGACGCAATAAAATAAAAAACGAATAATAAAAATTTCGTCGTTATTATGCTGTTTTACGCGTTAAAACGCAGATTAAAAGCTCAAAAACGTGCTGCTTTTTGCTAAAATAAGCATTTTAAGCATTTTTAGATCGTTGAGAAATCGTTCAAATAAGACGCAATAAAAATAAAAACGAATAATAAAAATTCGTCGTTTTTATGCTGTTTTTACGCGTTAAAACGCAGATTAAAGCTCCAAAACGTGCTGTTTTTGCTAAAATAAGCATTTTCAAGAAGCATTTTGAATCGTTGAAATCGTTCAAATAGACGCAATATTAATAAAAACGAATAATAAAAATTTCGTCGTTTTTATGCTGTTTTTACGCGTTTAAAACGCAGATTAAAACTCAAAACGTGCTGCGTTTTGCTTTAAAATAAGCATTTTCAAGCATTTTAGATCGATTTAGAAATCGTTTCAAATAGAAGCAATATTAATAAAAACCGAATAATAAAAAATTCGTCGTTTTATTCTGTTTTACGCGATTAAAACGCAGATTAAAGCTCAAATCACGTGCTGTTTTGCTTTAAAATAAGCATTTTCAAGCATTTTTAAATCGTTGAAATCGTTCAAAATAGGAGCAATATTAATAAAAAACGAATAATAAAAATTCGTCGTTTTATGCTGTTTTACGCGTTAAAACGCGTTAAAACTCAAAACGTGCTGTTTGCTTTAAAATAAAAGCATTTTCAAGCTTTTAGATGGTTGGAAATCACGTTCAAATAGACGCAATATTAATAAAAACGAATAATAAAAATTTCGTCGTTTTTATGCAGTTTCACGCGTTAAAACGCAGATTAAAGCTCAAAACGTGCTGTTTTGCTAAAATAACATTTTCAAGCATTTTAGATCGTTGAAATCGTTTAAATAGAAGCAATATTAATAAAAACGAAGATAATAAAAATTTAAGTCATTTTATGCCTTGCGCGTTGAAGCGCAGATTAAAAGCTCAAAACGTGTTGTTTTGCTAAAATAGCGCATTTTCAAGCATTTTAGATCGTCGTTCAAATAGACGCAATATTAATAAAACGAATAATAAAAATTTCGTCGTTTTTTATGCTGTTTTACGCGTTGAAAACGCAGAATAAAAGCTCAAAACGTGCTGTTTTGCTACGTAAAGCATTTTCAAGCATTTTAGATCGTTGAAATCGTTTCAGTAGAAGCAATAGTATTAATAAAACGAATAATAAAAATTCGTCGTTTTATGCTGTTTTACGCGTTAAAACAGATTAAAGCTCAAAACGTGCTGTTTGCTAAAATAAGCGTTTGGCATTTTAAGATCGTTGAAATCGTTCAAATAGACGCAATATTAATAAAAACGAATAATAAAAATTCGTCGTTTTATGCTGTTTACGCGTTAAAACGCAGATTAAAACTCAAAACATGCTGTTTTGCTAAAATAAGCATTTTCAAGCATTTTAGATCGTCAGGAAATCACAAATAGACGCAATAAAATAAAAACGAATAATAAAAATTTCGTCGTTTTTATGCTGTTTTACGCGTTAAACGCAGAATAAAGCTCAAAACGTGCTGTTTTTGCTTTACAAATAAGCATTTTCAAGCATTTTAGATCCGTTGAAATCACGTTCAAATAGACGCAATATTAATAAAAACGAATAATAAAAGAATTTCGTCGTTTTATGCTGTTTTACGCGTTAAAACGCAGATTAAAGCTCAAATCGACGACGCACAAAATAAGCATTTTCAAGCATTTTAGATCGTTGGAAATCGTTCAAAATAGAAGCAATATTAATAAAACGAATAATAAAAAATTCGTCGTTTTATGCTGTTTACGCGTTAAACGCAGATTAAAAGCTCAAAACGTGCTGTTTTGCTGAAATAAGCATTTTCAGCATTTTAGATGGTGAAATCGTTCCAAATAGACGCAATATTAATAAAAAACGAATGGCAAAAATTCGTCGTTTTTTTATGCTGTTTTTACGCGTTAAAACGCAGATTAAAGCAAAAACGTGCTGTTTTGCTAAAATAAATTTTCAAGCATTTTAGATCGTCGAAATCGTTCAAATAGACGCAATAAAAAATAAAACCGAAGATAATAAAAAAGAAATTTCGTCGTTTTTATGCTGTTTTACGCGTTAAAACGCAGAATAAAGCTCAAAACGTGCTGTTTTGCTAAAATAAGCATTTTCAAGCATTTTAGATCGTTGAAATCGTTCAAATAGACGCAATATTAATAAAAACGAATAATAAAAGAAATTTCGTCGTTTTTTTATGCTGTTTTACGCGTTAAAACGCAGATTAAAGCTCAAATCGTGCTGTTTGCTGAAATAAGCATTTTCAACATTTTAGATCACGTTGAAATCGTTCAAATAGAAACAATATTAATAAAAAACGGAATAATAAAAAATTCGTCGTTTTTTATACTTTTATTTTACGCGTTAAAACGCAGATTAAAACTCAAAGCATTGCTGTTTTGCTAAAATAAGCATTTTTCAAGCATTTTAGATCGTTGAGGAAATCGTTCAAATAGACGCAATATTAATAAAAACAAATAATAAAAATTTCGTCGTTTTTTTATGCTGTTTTACGCGTTAAAACGCTGATTAAAGCTCAAAACGTGCTGTTTGCTGAAATAAGCATTTTCAAGCATTTTAGATCGTTGAAATCGTTCGACTAGACGCGCAATATTAATAAAAACGAATAATAAAGGATTCGTCGTTTTATGCTGTTTTACGCGTTAAAACGCAGATTACAGCTCAAAACGTGCTGTTTTGCTAAAATAAGCATTTTCAAGCATTTTAGATCTTTGAAATCGTTCAAAGGTAGATTAATGTGTAAAAACGAATAATAAAAAATTCGTCGTTTTTATGCTGTTTTTACGAGTTAAAACGCAGATTAAAGCTCAAAACGTGCTGTTTTGTTAAAATAAGCATTTTCAAACATTTTTAGATCGTTGAAATCGTTCAAATAGAAGCAATATTAATAAAAACGAATAATAAAAATTCGTCGTTTTATGCTGTTTTCGCGTTAAAACGCAGATTAAGCTCAAATCATTTGCTGTTTTGCTAAAATAAGCATTTTGGAAGCTTACATTTTAAATCGTTGAATTCGTTCAAATAGAAGCAATATTAATAAAAACGAATAATAACAAATTTGTCGTTTTTATGCTGTTTTTACGATTAAACGCAGATTAAAGCTCAAACGTGCTGTTTTTTGCTAAAATAAGCATTTTCAAGCATTTTAGATCGTTGAAATCGTTCAAATAGACGCAATATTAATAAAAACGAATAATAAAAAATTTCGTCGTTTTATGCTGTTTTACGCGTTAAAACGCAGATTAAAACTCAAATCGTGCTGTTTTGCTAAAATAAGCATTTTGAAGCATTTTAAATCGTTGAATTCGTTCAAATAGAAGCAATATTAATAAAAACGAATAATAAAAAATTTGTCGTTTTTATGCTGTTTACACCACGTTAAAACGCAGATTAAAACTCAAAGCGATGCTGTTTTTAGTAGAACTATATAAAATAAAACGATAATAAAAATTTCGTGGATTTTTATGCTGTTTACGCGTTAAAACGCAGAATAAAAGCTCAAACGTGCTGTTTTGCTAAATTAAAGCATTTTCAAGCATTTTAGATCGTTGAAATCGTTCAAATAGACGCAATATTAATAAAAACGAATAATAATAAAAAAATTCGTCGTTTTTGTATGCTGTTTTACGCGCAAAACGCAGATTAAAGCTCAAAACGATGCTGTTTTGCTAAAATAAGCATTTTCGAAACCATTTTAGATCGTTGAAATCGTTCAAATAGAAGCAATATTAAAAAACGAATAATAATAAAAATTTCGTCGTTTTGGCCTGTTTTACGCTGCCGTTAAAACGCAGATTAAAGCTCAAAACGTGCTGTTTTGCTAAAATAACATTTTCAAGCATTTTAGATCGTTGAAATCGTTCAAATAGAAGCAATATTAATAAAAACGAATAATAAAAATTTCACGTCGTTTTTTATGCTGTTTTACGCGTTAAACAGATTAAAACTCAAAACGTGCTGTTTGCTAAAATAAGCATTTTCAAGCATTTTAGATCGTTGGAAATCGTTCAAATAGACGCAATATTAATAAAAACAAATATTAAAAATTTCGTCGTTTTTATGCTGTTTACGCGTTAAAACGCTGATTAAAGCGCTCAAAACGTGCTGTTTTGCTAAAATAAACATTTTCAAGTATTTTAAGATCGTTGAAATCGTTCAAATAGACGCATCTAGTAATAAAACGAATAATAAAAATTCGTCGTTTTACATGCTGTTTACGCGTTAAAACGCAGATTAAAGCTCAAACGTTAACATTTTTGCTAAAATAAGCATTTTCAAGCATTTTGAATCGTTGAAATCGTTCAAATAGAAGCAATATTAATAAAAACGAATAATAAAAAATTCGTCGTTTTTATGCTGTTTTACGCGTTAAAACGCAGATTAAAGCTCAAAACACGTGCTGTTTTGCTAAAATAAGCATTTTTAAGCATTTTGAATCGTTGAAATCGTTCAAATAGAAGCAATATTAATAAAAACGAATAATAAAAATTTAAAGTCGTTTTTATGCTGTTTTACGCGGGTAAAACGCAGATTAAAGCTCAAAAACGTGCTGTTTTGCTAAAATCAGCAATTTCAAGCATTTTAGATCGTTGAAATCACGTTTCAAATAGACGCAATAAAAATAAAAACGAATAATAAAAATTTCGTCGTTTTATGCTGTTTTTACGCGTTAAAACGCAGAATAAAGCTCAAAACGTGCTGTTTTTGCTTTAAAATAAGCATTTTCAGCATTTTTAGATCGTTGAATCGTTCAAAATAGAAGCAATATTAATAAAAACGAATAATAAAAATTCGTCATTTTTATGCTGTTTTACGCGTTAAACGCAGATTAAAGCTCAAAACGTGCTGTTTTAGCACAAAATAAAGCATTTTCAAGCATTTTAGATCGGTGAAATCGTTCAAATAGACGCAATATTAACAAAAACGAATAATAAAAATTTCGTCGTTTTTTTATGCTGTTTTACGCGTTAAAAGCGCAGATTAAAACTCAAAAACGTTAGCGCATTTTGCTAAAATAAGCATTTTCAGCGACAGATCGTTGAAATCGTTCAAATAGAAGCAATATTAATAAAAACGAATAATAAAAAATTCGTCGTTTTTATGCTGTTTTACGCGTTAAACGCAGATTAAAGCTCAAAACTTATGCTGTTTTGCTAAAGAAGCATTTTCAAGCATTTTAGATCGTTGAAATCGTTCAAATAGAAGCAATATTAATAAAAGCGAATAATAAAATTTCGTCGTTTTTTATGATGTTTTACGCGTTAAAACGCAGATTAAAGCTCAAACGTGCTGTTTTTGCTAAAATAAGCATTTTCAAGCATTCTAGATCGTTGAAATCGTTCAAATAGAAACAATATTAATAAAAACGAATAATAAAAATTCGTCGTTTTATGCTGTTTTACGCGTTAAAACGCAGATTAAGGCTCAAAACGTGCTGTTTTGCTAAAATAAAGCATTTTCAAGCATTTTTAGATCGTTGAAATCGTTCAAACCAGACGCAATATTAATAAAAACAAATAATAAAAATTTCGTCGTTTTAAGCTGTTTTACGCGTTAAAACGCTGATTAAAGCTCAAAACGTGCTGTTTTTTGCTAAAATAAGCATTTTCAAGCATTTTTAGATCGTTGAAATCGTTCAAATAGAGCAATATTAACAAAAACGAATAATAAAAATTCGTCGTTTTTGTACTTTGTTTTTACGCGTTAAAACGCAGATTAAAGCTCAAAACGTGCTGTTTTTGCAGCACAAAATAAGCATTTTCAAGCATTTTTAGATCGTTGGAAATCGTTCAAATAGAAGCAATATTAATAAAGCGAATAATAAAAATTTCTAAATCGTTTTTATGCTGTTTTACGCGCGCGTTAAACGCAGATTAAAGCTCAAAACGTGCTGTTTTGCTAAAATCAACAATTTCAAGCATTTTAGATCACGTTGAATCGTTCAGAATAGACGCAATAAAATAAAAAACGAATAATAAAAATTTCGTCGTTTTTATGCTGTTTACGCGTTAAAACGCAGAATAAAACTCAAAACGTGCTGTTTTGCTAAAATAACGTTTTCAAGCATTTTTAGATCGTTGGGAAATCGTTCAAATAAACAATATTAATAAAAACGAATAATAAAATTCGTCATTTTTTATGCTGTTTTACGCGTTAAAACGCAGATTAAGCTCAAAACTGTTGTGCTGTTTTGCTTTAAAATAAGCATTTTCAAGCATTTTAGATCGTTGAAATCACGTTCAAATAGACGCAATAACAAAAAACGAATAATAAAAATTTCGTCGTTTTTATGCTGTTTTACGCATTAAAACGCAGATTAAAGCTCAAAACGTGCTGTTTTAGCACAAAATAAACATTTCAAGCATTTTTTAGATCGTTGAAATCGTTCAAATAGAAGCAATATTAATAAAAACGAATAATAAAAAATTCGTCGTTTTTATGCTGTTTTACGCGTTAAACGCAGATTAAAAACTCAAAACGTGCTGTTTTGCTGAAATAAGCATTTCAAAATTTTAGATCGTTGAAATCGTTCAAATAGACGCAATAAAAATAAAAACGAATAATAAAAATTCGTCGTTTTTTACATGCTGTTTTACGCGTTAAAACGCAGATTAAGCTCAAAACGTGCTGTTTTGCTAAAATAAGCATTTTCAAGCATTTTTAGATCGTTGAAATCCGTTCAAATAGACGCAATATTAATAAAAAACGAATAATATAAAGAATTTCGTCGTTTTATGCTGTTTTACGCGTTAAAACGCAGATTAAAGAAAGCTCAAAACGTGCTGTTTTGCACAAAATAAAGCATTTTTCAAGCATTTTAGATCATTTGAAATCGTTCAAATAGAAGCAATATTAATAAAAAACGAATAATAAAAATTCATTCGTTTTATTCTGTTTTACGCGTTAAAACGCAGATTAAAAGCTCAAAATCGTGCTGTTTTTGCTAAAATAAGCATTTTCAAGCATTTAAATCGTTGGAAATCGTTCAAATAGGGCAATATTAATAAAAACAGATAATAAAAATTCGTCGTTTTACATGCTGTTTACGCGTTAAAACGCAGATTAAAGCTCAAAACGATGCTGTTTTGCTAAAATAAAGCATTTTTCAAGCTTTTAGATGGTTGAAATCGTTCAAATAGACGCAATGTGTAAAAACGAATAATAAAATTTCGTCGTTTTTATACCCCGGATTTTTTACGCGTTAAAACGCAGATTAAAGCTCAAAACGATGCTGTTTTGCTAAAATAAACATTTTTCAAGCATTTTAGATCGTTGAAATCGTTTAAATAGAGCAATATTAATAAAAACGAATAATAAAAATTCGTATTTTATGCTGTTTTACGCGTTAAACGCGGTCAAGCTCAAAACGTGTTGTTTTGCTAAAATAAGCATTTTCAAGCATTTTAGATCATTGAAATCGTTCAAATAGACGCAATATTAATAAAAACGAATAATAAAAATTTCGTCGTTTTATGCTGTTTTACGCGTTAAAACGCAGAGGCCAAAAGCTCAAAACGTGCTGTTTTTGCTAAAATAAACATTTTCAAGCATTTTAGATCGTTGAAATCGTTCAAATAAGAAGCAATATTATTAATAAAAACGAATAATAAAATTCGTCCGTTTTTATGCTGTTTTACGCGTTAAAACGCAGATTAAAGCTCAAAACGTGCTGTTTTAAAATAAGCATTTTCAAGCATTTTTCGTCCGTTGAAATCGTTCAAATAGGCGCAATATTAATAAAAAACGAATAATAAAAAATTCGTCGTTTTTATGCTGTTTTACGCGTTAAAACGCAGATTAAAGCTCAAAACGTGCTGTTTTGCTAAAATAAAGCATTTTCAAGCATTTTAGATCGAAATCGTTCAAATAGACGCAATAAAAATAAAAACAGATAATAATAAAATTTCGTCGTTTTTATGCTGTTTCCACGCGTTAAACGCAGAATAAAGCTCAAAACGTGCTGTTTTGCTAAACCAGCATTTTCAAGCATTTTAGATCGTTGAAATCGTTTCAAATAGACGCAATATTAATAAAAACGAATAATAAAAATTTCGTCGTTTTATGCTGTTTTTACGCGTTAAAACGCAGATTAAGCTCAAATCGTGCTGTTTTGCTTTAAAATAAGCATTTTCAAGCATTTTAGATCGTTGAAATCGTTCAAATAAGAAGCAATATTAATAAAAAACGAATAATGAAAAATTCGTCGTTTTATACGCTGTTTTACGCACGTTAAAACGCAGATTAAAGCTCAAAACGTGCTGTTTTTGCTAAAATAAGCATTTTCAAGCATTTTAGATCGTTTGAAATCGTTCAAATAGACGCAATATTAATAAAAACGAATAATAAAAATTCGTCGTTTTTTTATGCTTTGTTTTTACGCGTTAAAACGCAGATTAAAAGCTCAAAACGTGCTGTTTTAACAAAATAAGAATTTTTCAGAAAGCATTTTTAGATCGTCGAAATCGTTCAAATAGACGCAATAAAAATAAAAACGAATAATAATAAAAATTTCGTCGTTTTTATGCTGTTTTACGCGTTAAAACGCAGAATAAACTCAAAACGTGCTGTTTGCTAAAATAAGCATTTTTCCAGCATTTTTAGATCGTTGAAATCGTTCAAATAGACGCAATATTAATAAAAACGAATAATAAAAATTTCGTCGTTTTTATGCTGTTTACGCGCGTTAAACGCAGATTAAAAGCTCAAATCGTGCTGTTTTGCTAAAATAAGCATTTTCAAGCATTTTAGATCGTTGAAATCGTTCAAAATAAGTAATATTAATAAAAAACGAATAATAAAAATTCGTCGTTTTTTATGCTGTTTTACGCCTTAAAACGCAGATTAAAACTCAAAACGTGCTGTTTTGCTAAAATAAGCATTTTCAAGCATTTTAGATCACGTCGTTCGGTAGACGCAATATTAATAAAAACAAATAATAAAAATTTCGTCGTTTTTATGCTGTTTTACGCGTTAAAACGCTGATTAAAGCTCAAAACGTGCTGTTTTGCTAAAATAAGCATTTTCAAGCATTTTTAGATCGTTGAAATCGTTCAAATAGACGCAATATTAATAAAAAACGAATAATAAAAATTCGTCGTTTTTTTATGCTGTTTTACGCGTTAAAACGCAGATTACAGCTCAAAACGTGCTGTTTTAGCACAAAATAAGCATTTTCAAACGCATTTTAGATCTTTGGAAATCGTTCAAATAGAATCAATATTAATAAAAAACGAATAATAAAAATTCGTCGTTTTTTATGCTTTGTTTTGCAGTTAAAGCGCAGATTAAAGCTCAAAACGTGCTGTTTGCATTTAAAATAAGCATTTTCAAACATTTTAGATCAATTTGAAATCGTTCAGAGTAGAAACGTATTAATAAAAACGAATAATAAAAATTCGTCGTTTTTATGCTGTTTACGCGGTCAAAGGCACGTTGAAAGCTCAAATCGTGCTGTTTGCTAAAATAAGCATTTTGAAACATTTAAATCGTTGAATTCGTTCAAATAGAAGCAATATTAATAAAAAACGAATAATAACAAATTTGTCGTTTTATGCTGTTTTGCGTTAAACGCAGATTAAACTCAAAACGTGCTGTTTTGCTAAAGTAGCATTTTCAAGCACATTTTTAAGATCGTTGAAATCGTTTCAGAGTAGACGCAATATTAATAAAAACGAATAATAAAAATTTCGTCGTTTTATGCTGTTTTACGCCCAAACGCAGATTAAAGCTCAAATCGTGCTGTTTGCTAAAATAAGCATTTTTGAAGCATTTAAATCGTTGAATTCGTTCAAATAGAAGCAATATTAATAAAACGAATAATAAAAATTTGTCGTTTTTTATGCTGTTTTACATTTGAAGCGCAGATTAAAGCTCAAAACGTGCTGTTTTTCAAATAGACGCAATAAAATAAAAACGAATAATAAAATTTCGTCGTTTTTTATGCTGTTTTACGCGTTAAAACGCAGAATAAACTCAAAACGTGCTGTTTTTAACTAAATTAAGCATTTTCCAGCATTTTGGTGGGTAGAATCGTTTCAAATAGACGCAATATTAATAAAAACGAATAATAAAAAAATTCGTCGTTTTTTATGCTGTTTACGCGTTAAAACGCAGATTAAAACTCAAAACGTGCTGTTTTTGCTAAAATAAGCATTTTCAGCCATTTTAGATGGTGAAATCGTTCAAATAGAAGCAATATTGAAAAAACGAATAATAAGATTTCGTCGTTTTTTATGCTGTTTTACGCGTTAAAACGCAGATTAAAAACTCAAAACGTGCTGTTTTGCTAAAGGTAAGCATTTTCAAGCATTTTAGATCGTTGAAATCGTTCAAAAAACGCTTTAATAAAAAATTAAAAAGAATTTTTTATGCTGTTTTACGCTTAAAAGCAGATTAAATCAAAACGTGCTTTTTTGTAAAAAGCATTTTCAAAGCATTTTAATCGTTGAAATCGTTAAAAACGCTATTAAAGCAAATTAAAAATTGTAATAGTGCTGTTTCGCTTAAAACTGATTAATCAAAACGTGCTGTTTTGCTAAAATTAAACATTTTCAAGTATTTTAGATCGTTGAAATATTTTAATAGACGCAATATTAATAAAAACGAATAGTAAAAATTCGTCGTTTAATATGCTGTTTTGCTAAAACGCATAATTTCAAAACGTGCTGTTTTGCTTAAATAAGCATTTTCAAGCATTTTAGATCGTTGAAATCGTTCAAATAGAGCAATATTAAAAAAACGAATAATAAAAAATTCGTCGTTTTTATGCTGTTTTACGCGTTAAACGCAGATTAAAAGGGCCCAAAAAGTGCTGTTTTGCTAAAATAAGCATTTTCAAGCATTTTAGATCGTTGAAATCGTTCAAAAAAGAAGCAATATTAATAAAAACAAATAATATTTGTCGTTTTTAGCTGTTTTACGCGTTAAAACGCGATTAAAAACTCAAAACTGCTGTTTTTGCTAAAAAAGCATTTTCAAGCATTTTAGATCGTTGAAATCGTTCAAATAGAAAAATTTTAAAAAAAACGAATAATAAAAATTTTGTCGTTTTTATGTGTTTTACGCGTTAAAACGCAGATTAAAACTCAAAACGTGCTGTTTTGCTAAATAAGCATTTTCAAGCATTTAGATCGTTGAAATCGTTCAAATAGAACAATATTAATAAAAACGAATAATAAAAATTTTGTCGTTTTTATGCTGTTTTACCCCGTTAAAACGCAGATTAAAGGGTCAAAACGTGCTGTTTTGCTTTAAATAGCAATTTTTAAGCATTTTAGATCGTTGAAATCGTTCAAATAGACGCAATAAATAAAAACAAAAAATAAAAATTTCGTCGTTTTTAAGCTGTTTTACGCGTTAAAACGCGATTTAAAATCAAAACGTGCTGTTTTTTCTAAAATAAGCATTTTCAAGCATTTTAGATCGTTGAAATCGTTCAAATAGAAGCAATATTAATAAAAAACGAATAATAAAAAATTCGTCTTTTATGCTGTTTTTGCGTTAAAACGCAGATTAAAGCTCAAAACGTGCTGTTTTGCTAAAATACTTTTCAAGCATTTTGTCGTTGAAATCGTTCAAATAAGCAATATTAATAAAAAAATAAAATTTCCCCTCGTTGTTAAACCGGGGGGGAAAAAAAAAAAAAAAAAAAAAATTTGCACGTTAAAAAAAAACTAAAGAAAAAAGCAAAATTAAATTTTAACAAAACGAATAATAAAAAATTTTTTCGTCTTCTTTTGCTAAAATGCATTTTCAAGCATTTTGAAATTCGCGTTAAAAAAATAAAAACGCTTTACGATTAAAAAGAAACTCAAAACCTTGTAG
>NW_027047193.1:0-16614 GCF_025399875.1 Dalotia coriaria
TATTTTCGATTTCAACGAACTAAAATGCTTGAAAATGCTTATTTTTGGAAAAAAGCCGTTTTGAGCTTTTTAAACTGCGTTTTAACGCGTAAAACAGCATAAAAAAAACGAATTTTTTTATTTCGTTTTTATTAATTTGCTTCTTTTGAACGATTTCAACGTCCCCAAAAAAGCTTAAAAAAGCTTATTTTAGCAAAAAAAAGCATTTTGAGCAATCTGCGTTTTAACGCGTAAAAAAGCATAAAACGACGAATTTATTATGCGTTTTTTTTTAATTTGCTTCTATTTGGGAAAGATTTCAACGATCTAAAAATGCTTGAAAATGCTTATTTTAGCAAAAAAGCACGATTTGAGCTTTTTAAACTGCGTTTTTAAAGCGTAAAAAAGCATAAAAACGACGAAAAAGTTTATTATTCGTTTTTATTAATATTGTTTATTTGAACGATTTCAAAAGACAAAATTTTAAAATGCTTTTTTTTAGCAAAACAAAGTTTTGGGTTTTAATTTTTTAAGGAAAAAAGAAAAAAGATTTTTTTTTTCTTTTTTTAAAATTGCTTTATTTAACTTTCAACGACTTTTCTTAAAAAATTTTTTTTAGCAAAAAAAGACGTTTTATTTTAACGCGTTTTAAGCGAAAACAGCAAAAAACGACGAATTTTTTTTTTTTTTTTTATTTGCTTCCTTTTAACATTTCAACCCATCTAAAATGCTTTAAATTGCTTATTTTAGCAAAAACCCCGGGTTTTAACCTTTTTTAAAAAGAAAAAAAAAAAAATTTTTTTTATTCGTTTTTATTTTGGTATTTGAACTTTTAACGACTAAAAAGCTTGAAATGATTTTTTAGCAAAAAGGTTTTGAGTTTAATCTGCTTTTTAAACCCAAAAAAAAAAAAAAAAAATTTTTTTATTCGTTTTTTATTAAAAATTTTTTTTATTTGAACTTTAAATTTAAAAAAAAAAGCTTTTTTTTAAAAAAAAGGGGAGTTTTTCGCGTTTTTTAAAAAAAAAATAAAAAAAATTTTTTTTTTTTTTTTCTTTTTATTAAATTTCTTTATTTTTAAACAACGTTAAAAAGCTTTAAAAAGTTAACAAAAACAGATTTTTTTAATCTTTTTTTAGCGTAAAAAGAAAAAACACGAAATTTTTTTTTGTTTTTTTTAAAAATTTTATTTGAACGATTTTGAACTAAAATTTTTAAAAACTAAAAAGCAAAAAATTTTTTTTTAATTCGTTTTTAAAAAACCTAAAAAACAAAAATTTTTTTTTTTCTTTTTTTAAATTTCTTTATTTAACACAACGTTAAAAACTTAAAAAAAATTTTTTAGCAAAAAAATTTTTCTTTTTTGTTTTCGCTAAAAAAAAAACGATTTTTTTTAAAACTTTTTTTTTAAAAGCTTTATTTAACGTTTAACGCTAAAAAACTTAAAAGCTTTTTTAAAAAACTTTTTATTTTTAAATTTCTTTTAACGGTTTAAAAAAAAAAAGGAAATGTTTTTTTTTTTTTTAATTTGCTTTATTTAAAAAGATTTAACGACAAAATTTTTTTTTTTTTAAAAAAACCTTTTTTACTTTAACCAAAAAAAAAAAAAAAGCAAATTTTTTTTTTTCGTTTTTTATTTAAAGCCAAACGACAAATTAAAAAGCTTTTAAAAAGCTTTATTTTTAAAAAAAAGATTTTAGCTTTAATTTCGTTTTAAGCAAAAAAAGCAAAAAAGGTAATTTTTTTTTTTTTAAATTTTTTTAAAAAAACCCAAATTAAAAAATTAAAATGCTTTTTTCAAAACAACGTTTTATTTAATTTCTTTTTTTAAAAAAAAAAAAACCGTTTTTATTATTTTAAAAGGAAATTTTTTAAATTTTTTTTTAAAATGCTTTTTTGAAAAAACCCCGTTTTTTTTTAATTTCTTTAAAGCTAAAAAGCAAAAAAAGACGTTTTTTTTTATTCGTTTTATTAAAAGCTTTAAAAACGATTTATCTTTTTAAAATGCTTATTTCAAAAAAAATTTTCTTAATTTCTTTATAAAAAACCAAAAGAAAATTTTTTTATTCGTTTTTATTAATATTGTTCTATTTGAACGATTTCAACGACTAAATTTTGAAAGTTTTTTTATCAAAACTATTTGAAGTTTAACGTCTTTTGAAATGCTAAGCAAAACGACGTTAAATTTTTATTTCGTTTTTGTAAACGTTTATTTGAACGATTTCAACGATCTTAAAATTGCAAAAGTTTATTTTAGCAAAACAGCACGTTTGAGCTTTAATGTTTTTAACGCGTAAAACAGCATAAAAAGAGCAAATTTTTAACCGTTTTAATTAATATTGCGTCTATTTAATATTTCAACGATCTAAAATGCTTTGAAAATGATTATTTTAGCAAAACAAATGTTTGATTTAATCTGCGTTTTAACGCGTAAATAAAACGACGAATTTTTATTCCCTATTAAAAAATAAAACATTTAAATTTCAAATTTAAAATGCTTTATTCTATTTACGCAAAATGCTTAATTTTATTTAATCGCATTTAACGCTTAAACAGCATAACGACGAATTTTATCTATTCGTTTTTATTATTGTTCTTTTGAACGATTAACGATCTAAAATGCTTAAGAATAATTTTGCTTGAAAAGCGTTTTGAGTTTTAATCTGCGTTTTAACCTAAAACAGCAACGCGAAAATTTAATTTTTTATTATCTTTTTGAACGATTTCAACGAACTAAATGTCTTGAAAATGCTTATTTGAAAAAGCTACGTTTTGAAAGCTTTAATCTGGTTTTAATTAACACAAAAAAACGACGAATTTTTTATTATTCGTTTTTATTATTTGCTTCTATTTGAACGATTTCAACGATCTAAAATGCTTAAAAATGCTTATTTTAGCAAAACAGCACGTTTTGAGCTTTAATCTGCGTTTAACGCGTAAAACAGCATAACAAACGACGAATTTTTTATTCGTTTTTTTATTTTTATTTTAACGATTTAACGATCTAAAATGCTTGAAATGCTTTTAAGCAAAACAGCATTTGAGTTTAATTGCGATTCTAACGCGTAAAAACTTAATAACGAGAAATTTTTATTCGTTTTTTTAAAATTTATTTTAGCAAAACAGCACGTTTTTTTAATCTGCGTTTAACGCGTAAAACACATAAAAAGAGAATTTTTATTATTCGTTTTTATTAATATTGCTTCATTTGAACGATTTCAACGATCTAAAATGTTGAAAATGCTTATTTTAGCAAAACAGCCGTTTTGAGCTTTAATCTGCGTTTTAACGCGTAAAACAAAAAACGAGAAATTTTATTATTCTTTTATAATATTGCGTCTATTTGAACGATTTAACGATCTAAAATGCTTGAAAATGATTATTTTAGCAAAAAGCACTTTTGAGTTTTAATTGCGTTAAACGCGTAAAACAGCATAATAAGGAATTTTTATTATTCGTTTATTAATGTTTTATTTGAACTGATTTAACCAAAATGCCCTTAAATGCTTTATTTCGTAAAAAACACGTTTTGAGTTTAATTGCGTTTTAACGCGTAAAATTCAGCATAAAACGGACGAAATTTTTATTATTCGTTTTTCAACACTTTTGCTATCTTTTAACGATTTCAACGATCTAAAAGCGAAAAATGATTATTTTAAAAACAGCCCGTTTTGAGTTTAATTCGTTTTAACGTAAAATGCTTTTATAATATTCTTCATTTAAATTCAACGATCTGAACGGATGAAAAGGTTATTTTAAAAACACGTTTGAGCTTTAATCTTTTTAACGCGTAAATCAGCATAAAACACGAAATTTTATTATTCGTTTTATTAATATTGTCTATTTGAAACGGATTTGAACCGATCTTAAAATGCTTGTAAAAGATTTAAGCAAAACTGCAATTGTTTTTTTAATTCGCGTTTTAACGTTAAACACAAAAATACGAAATTTTTATTATTCGTTTTAAATATTGCTTCTATTTGTACGATTTCAACGACGTAAAACTTGAAAATCGCTTATTTCAGCAAAACTTTAATTTGAGCTTTTAATCGTTTAACGTAAAACGCATAAAACGAGAAATTTTATTATTCGTTTTTATTAATATTGCGTCTATTTGAACGATTTAACGATCAAATTTTTTGAAATGTTTATTTTAGCAAACAGCTTTTTTAGTTTAATCTGTTTAACGCGTAAAACAGCATAAAATGACGAAAATTTTTTTATTCGTTTTATTAATATTGCTTTAATGAAAGAAATTTAAAATGCTTAAAGTTTTTTGAACGATTTAGATTAATCTGCGTTTAACGCAAAACAGCATAAAACGAATTTTTTTATTCGTTTTATTAATATTGCTATTTGAACGATTTTAACGATTCAAAATGCTTGAAAATGCTTATTTTAGCAAAACAGCAATGTTTTGAAGTTTTAATTCTTTTAACGCGTAGTAAAACGGAAATTTTTTATTCATTTTTATTAATATTGTTTATTTGAACGATTTTAAAACTAAAATGCTTGAAAATGAATTTTCGAAAAAACCCTTTTGAGTTATTTAATCGCGTTTAAGCTTTAACAGCTTAACGTACGAATTTTTATTATTTTTTTATTAATATTGTTTCTATTTGAACGATTTCAACGATCTAAAATGCTTGAAATTAAATTTTAAAGCAAAAAAGCACTTTTAGCTTTAATCTGCGTTTAATGCGTAAACAGCATAAAAACAGAAATTTTTTATTATTCGTTTTTTATTAATATTGCGTCTATTTGAACGATTTAACGATCTAAAATGCTTGAAAATGATTATTTCAGCAAAACAGCACGTTTTGGTTTTATCTGCGTTTTACGCGCGTAAAACAACATAAAACGACGAAATTTTTATTATTTTTTTTAATATTGCGTCTATTTGAACGATTTAACGATCTAAAATGCTTGAAAATGCTTATTTTAGCAAAACAGCAGTTTTGAGCTTTAATCTGCTTTAACGACAAAACATAAAACAGAATTTTTATTATTCGTTTTTATTAAATTCTTATTTGAAAGATTTTTAACGATCTAAAATGTTTGAAAAAGATTATTTTGAAAAAGCACGTTTTTAGCTTTAATCTGCGTTTTAACGCGTAAAACCCGCATAAAAAAAAGACGAAATTTTTTTTCGTTTTTAAAAATTGGGCATTTAACGATTTTAAAACCCGCTTATTTTAAACAAAAAAAAGCATTTTTTAGTTTTTAAACCCGTTTTAACGCGTAAAACAACATAAAACGACGAATTTTTATTTTTCGTTTTTTTTTAATAGCTTCTATTTTTAACAAAATTCAACGACGAATGCTTTTGGTTTTTTTTAAAAAAGCACGTTTTGAGGTTTAATTGCTTTTAACGGGGTAAAACAAAACAAAAAACGACAAATTTTTATTCGTTTTTTTTAATTAGTCTATTTTTTAACCCCATTTCAACGATCTTAAAAAGCTTTAAAATCTTATTTTTTTGCAAAACAGCCGTTTTTAGGAATTTCGTTTTAACGCGTAAAACAGCATAAAACGGCGAAAATTTTTTATTCGTTTTTTTTAAATTTGGGCTATTTTGGGAAAGATTTCAACGATCTAAAATGCTTGAAAATGCCTTTTTTTTTAAAAAAAGCACGTTTTTTCTTTTTCGCGTTTTTAACGCGTAAAACAGCATAAAACGAAATTTTTTATTCGTTTTTAAATTTCGTCAAAAATTTCAACGATCTAAAAAAGCTTTAAAATCTTATTTTTTGCAAACAGCACGTTTTTACAATCTGCGTTTTAACGCGTAAAACAGCATAAAAAAAGACAAAAAATTTTTTTATTTCCCTTTTTTATTAAATTTTTTGAACAAATTTTAACGATCCAAAAAAGCTTTTAAAATGCTTGGTTTAAACAAAACAGCCTTTTTAGTTTAATCCCCCGGGTTTTTGCGCGTAAAAAAACATAAAAGATTTTTTTTTTATTATTTGTTTTTTTTAATATTTATTCTATTTTTTAACTTTTCAACGTCTAAAATGTTTAAAAATGCTTATTTTCCAAAAAAGATTTTAGCTTTAATTTGCGTTTTAACGCGTAACAGCATAAAAAAAGACGAAATTTTTTTTATTCGTTTTTATTAATATTGCGTCTATTTGAACTTTTAACGATCTAAAATGCTTGAAAATGATTATTTTAGCAAAAAAAGGCCCTTTTTTTTTTTAATCTGCGTTTTTAAGCGTAAAAAAAACCATAAAACGACGAATTTTTATTATTCGTTTTTTTTTAATTTGCTTCTATTTTTAACGATTTTTAACGACTTTAAAAAGCCGGGAAAAATTTTTTTTGCAAAAAAAAAGAAAGTCTTTTAAATTTTAATCTGCGTTTTAACGCGTAAAACAGCATAAAAAAGACGAAATTTTTTAAATTCGTTTTTTTTTTAATTTGGGCTATTTGAACCATTTCAACGATCCAAAAAAGCTTGAAAATCTTATTTTAAAGGAAAAAGCAAAGTTTTTGGGGTTTAATCTGCGTTTTAACCCTAAAACAACACAAAAAAGAGATTTTTTATTTTTTTTATTAATTTGCCTATTTGGCGGTTTTAAGCGGTTTTAAAAAAGCTTGAAAATGCTTTTTTCAGCAAAACAGCACGTTTTTAGTTTTAATCTGCGTTTTTTTAACCCTAAAAAAGCATAAAAACGACAAAATTTTTTTCCGTTTTTTTTATTGGTCTATTTGAACGATTTCCAACGATCTAAAATGCTTGAAAATGCTTTTTTTAGCAAAACAGCACGTTTTTGGGGTTTAATCTGGTTTTAACGCGAAAACAACATAAAAAAGACGAATTTTTTTTTATTCGTTTTAAATATTTTTCTATTTGAACGATTTCAACGATCTAAAAAGCTTGAAAATGCTTATTTTAGCAAAACAAGCCGTTTTGAGCTTTAATCTGCGTTTTAACGCGTAAAACACATAAAACGACGAATTTTTATTATTCGTTTTTATTAATATTGCGCTATTTGAAACGATTTCAACGATCTAAAATGCTTGAAAATGCTTATTTTAGCAAAACAGCACGTTTTGTTTAATCTGCGTTTTAACGTAAACAGCATAAAACGACGAATTCTTTATTATTCGTTTTTATTAATAAATTGCGCTATTTGAAACGATTTCAACGATCTAAAATGCTTGAAAATGATTATTTTCGCAAACAGCACGTTTTGAGTTTTAATCTGCGTTTTAACGCGTAAAACAGATATAAAAACGACGAATTTTTATTATTCGTTTTTATTAATATTGTTTATTTAACGATTTCAACGATCTAAAATGCTTGAAAATGCTTTATTTGCAAAACAGCACGTTTTGAGTTTTAATCTGCGTTTTAAGCGTAAACAGCATAAAAACGACGAAATTTTATTATTCGTTTTTATTAATATTGCGTCTATTTGAACGATTTAACCATCTAAAATGCTTGAAAATGTATTCGCAAACGCCGTTTGAGTTTAATCTGCGTTTTAACGCGTAAAACCAGCATAAAAACGACAAATTTTTTATTCGTTTTATTAATATTGCGTCTATTTGAACGATTTCAACGATCTAAGCTTGAAAATGCTTATTTTAGCAAAACAGCACGTTTTGAGTTAATCTGCGTTTTAACGCGTAAAACAGCATCACGAAATTTTTAGTATTCGTTTTTATTAATATTGCGTCTATTTGAACGATTTCAACGATCTAAAATGCTTGAAAATGCTTATTTTAGCAAAACAGCACGTTTTGAGTTTAATCTGCGTTTTAACGCGTAAAACAGCATAAAACGACGAATTCTTTTATTATTCGTTTTTATTAAAATTGCTTCTATTTGAACAATTTCAACGATCTAAAATGCTTGAAAAATGCCTATTTTAGCAAAACAGCACGTTTTGAGCTTTTAATCTGCGTTTTAACGCGTAAAAAGCATTAAAACGACAAAATTTTTTATATTTCGTTTTTATTAATATTGCGTCTATTTGAACGATTTCAACGATTAAAATGCTTGTAAAATGCTTATTAAAGCAAAAATCTAGCATCGTTTTGAGCTTTAATTCGCGCTTTTAACGCGTAAAACAGCATAAAAACGACAAAATTTTATTATTCGTTTTATTAATATTGCGTCATTTGAACGATTTTCAACGATCTAAAACGCTTGAAAATGCTTATTTTAGCAAAACAGCACGTTTTCGATTTTAATCTGCGTTTTAGCGCGTAAAACAGCATAAAAACTGACGAATTATTTATTATTTGTTTTATTAATATTGCTTTATTTGAACGATTTCAACGATCTAAAATGCTTGAAATGCTTATTTTTAGTCAAAACAGCACGATTTGAGCTTTAATTTGCGTTTTAACGCGTACAGCATAAAACGACGAAATTTTTATTATTCGATTTTATTAATTGCGTCTATTTTGAACGATTTCAACGATCTAAAATGCTTGAAAATGATTATTTTAGCAAAAACAGCACGTTTTGAGCTTTAATCTGCGTTTTAACGCGTAAAACAGCATAAAACGACGAATTTTTATTATTCGTTTTATTAATATTGCTTCTATTTGAACGATTTCAACGATCTAAAATGCTTGAAAATGCTTATTTTAGCAAAACAGCACGTTTTGAGTTTTAATCTGCGTTTTAACGCGTAAAAACAGCATAAAAACGACGAATTTTTATTATTCGTTTTTATTAATATTGCTCTATTTGAACGATTTCAACGATCTAAAATGCTTGAAAATGCGTATTTTAGCAAAACAGCACGTTTTGAGTTTAATCTGCGTTTTAACGCGTAAAACAGCATAAAAACGACGAATTTTTTATTATTCGTTTTTATTAATATTGCGCTATTTGAAACGATTTCAACGATCTAAAATGCTTGAAAATGTTATTTTAGCAAAACAGCACGTTTTAGTTTAATCTGCGTTTTAAGCGTAAACAGCATAAAAACGACGAAATTTTTATTACTTCGTTTTTATTAATATTGCGTCTATTTGAACGATTTCAACGATCTAAAATGCTTGAAAATGATTATTTTCGCAAAACAGCACGTTTTGAGTTTTAATCTGCGTTTTAACGCGTAAAACAGCATAAAAACGACGAATTTTTTATTATTCGTTTTTATTAATATTGCTCTATTTGAACGATTTCAACGATCTAAAAATGCTTGAAAATGCTTATTTTAGCAAAACAGCACGTTTTGAGTTTTTAAACTGCGTTTTAATGCGTAAAACAGCATAAAAACGACGAAATTTTTTATTATTCGTTTTATTAATATTGCCGTCTATTTGAACGATTTTAACCATCAAAAATGCTTGAAAATGATTATTTCAGCAAAACAGCACGTTTTGAGTTTAATCTGCGTTTTAACGCGTAAACCAGCATAAAAACGACGAAATTTTTTATTATTCGTTTTTATTAATATTGCGTCTATTTGAACGATTTCAACGATCTAAAAATGCTTGAAAATGCTTATTTTAGCAAAACAGCACGTTTTGAGTTTTAATCTGCGTTTTAACGCGTAAAACAGCATAAAAACGACGAATTTTTATTAATCGTTTTATTAATATTGCTTCTATTTGAACGATTTCAACGATCTAAAATGCTTGAAAATGCTTATTTTAGCAAAACAGCACGTTTTGAGCTTTAATCTGCGTTTAACGCGTAAAACACATAAAAACGACGAAATTTTTATTATTCGTTTTATTAATATTGCTTCTATTTGAACGATTTCAACGATCTAAAATGCTTGAAAATGCTTATTTTAGCAAAACAGCACGTTTGAGCTTTAATCTGCGTTTTAACGCGTAAAACAACATAAAACGACGAAATTTTTATTATTCGTTTTTATTAATATTGCTTCTATTTGAACGATTTCAACGATCTAAATGCTTGAAAATGCTTATTTTAGCAAAACAGCACGTTTTGAGCTTTAATCTGCGTTTAACGCGTAAAACAGCATAAAACGACGAAATTTCTATTATTCGTTTTTATTAATATTGTTTATTTGAACGATTTCAACGATCTAAAATGCCTGAAAATGCTTATTTTAAGCAAAAGCAGCACGTTTTGAGATCAATCTGCGTTTTAACGCTTAAAACAGCATAAAAAACGACGAAATGTTTATTATTCGTTTTTATTAATATTGCGTCTATTTGAACGATTTCAACGATCTAAAATGCTTGAAAATGCTTATTTTAGCAAAACAGCACGTTTTGAGTCTTTAATCTGCGTTTTAACGCGTTAAACAGCATAAAACGACGAATTTTTTATTTGATTTATTTTTATTAATATTGCTCTATTTGAACGATTTCAACGATCTAAAATGCTTGAAAAAATGCTTATTTTAGCAAACATGCACGTTTTGAGCTTTTAATCTGCGTTTTAACGCGTAAAACAGCATAAAACGACGAAATTTTTTATTATTCGTTTTTATTAAATTGCTCTATTTGAACGATTTCAACGATCTAAAATGCTTGAAAATGCTTATTTTAGCAAACAGCACGTTTTGAGCTTTAATCTGCGTTTTAACGCGTAAAACAGCATAAAACACGAATTTTTATTACTCATTTTTATTAATATGCTTATTTTTAACGATTTCAACGATCTAAAATGCTTGAAAATGCTTATTTTAGCAAAACAGCACGTTTTGAGTTTAATCTGCGTTTTAACGCGTAAAACAGCATAAAACGACGAAATTTTTAGTATCGTTTTTATTAATATTGCTCTATTTGAACGATTTCAACGATCTAAAATGCTTGAAAATGCTATTTTAGCAAAACAGCACGTTTTGAGCTTTTAATCTGCGTTTTAACGCGTAAAACAGCATAAAACCACGAATTTTTTTACTCATTTTTATTAATATTGTTCTATTTGAACGATTTCAACGATCTAAAATGCTTGAAAATGCTTATTTTAGCAAAACAGCACGTTTTGAGCTTTTAATCTGCGTTTTAAGCGTAAAACAGCATAAAACGACGAAATTTTTATTATTCGTTTTTATTAATATTGCGTCTATTTGAACGATTTCAACATCTAAAATGCTTGAAAATGATTATTTCAGCAAAACAGCACGTTTTGAGCTTTAATCTGCGTTTTAACGCGTAAAACCCGCATAAAAACGACGAAATTTTTATTATTCGTTTTTATTAATATTGCTTCTATTTGAACGATTTCAACGATCTAAAATGCTTGAAAATGCCTTATTTTAGCAAAACAGCACGTTTTGAGCTTTAATCTGCGTTTTAACGCGTAAAACAGCATAAAAAAGACGAATTTTTTATTAATCGTTTTTATTAATATTGCTTCTATTTGAACGATTTCAACGATCTAAAATGCTTGAAAATGCTTATTTTGGCAAAACAGCACGTTTTGAGCTTTTAATCTGCGTTTTAACGCGTAAAACAGCATAAAAACGACGAAATTTTTATTATTCGTTTTTATTAATATTGCTTCTATTTGAACGATTTCAACGATCTAAAATGCTTGAAAATGCCCTTTTTTTAGCAAAACAGCACGTTTTGAGCTTTAATCTGCGTTTTAACGCGTAAAACAGCATAAAAACGACGAAATTTTTATTATTCGTTTTTATTAATATTGCTTCTATTTGAACGATTTCAACGATCTAAAATGCTTGAAAATGCTTATTTTAGCAAAACAGCACGTTTTGAGCTTTAATCTGCGTTTTAACGCGTAAAACAGCATAAAAACGACGAAATTTTATTATTCGTTTTTATTAATATTGCTTCTATTTGAACGATTTCAACGATCTAAAATGCTTGAAAATGCTTATTTTAGCAAGAAAACAGCACGTTTTGAGCTTTTAATCTGCGTTTTAACGCGTAAAACAGCATAAAACGACGAAATTTTCTATTATTCGTTTTTTATTAATATTGCTTCTATTTGAACGATTTCAACGATCTAAAATGCTTGAAAATGCTTATTTTAGCAAAACAGCACGTTTTGAGCTTTAATCTGCGTTTTAACGCGTAAAACAGCATAAAACGACGAATTTATTATTCGTTTTTATTAATATTCTTCTTGAACGTTTCAACGATCTAAAATGCTTGAAAATGCTTATTTTAGCAAAACAGCACGTTTTGAGCTTTAATCTGCGTTTTAACGCGTAAAACAGCATAAAACGACGAATTTATATTATTCGTTTTATTAAAATTCTTCTATTTGAACGTTTCAACGATCTAAAATGCTTGAAATCTATAGAAAACAGCAGTTCGTTTTTTTTAATTGCTTTAGCTGAACGATTTCAACAGATCTAAAATGCTTGAAAATATTGTTTTTGGCAAAACAGCACTTTGATTTAATCTTTGCGTTTAACGCGTTAAAACAGCTAATTTGGCAAACAATTTTCGGCTTTTATTATTGCTTCTAGCGTGAACGATTCAACATAAAACGAAATGCTTTAATCTTTTTTTATTAATATTGCTCTTTTGAAGTTTCAATCTCGTTTTAAGCGTAAAACTGCATTAAACGACAAATTTAGCATTCGTTTTTTAATATTGCGTTTTTGAACGATTCAACATCAAAATGATGAAATGATTATTTTTTTTGCAAACTGCACGTTATTTGAATCTGGTTTCAACGCTAAAAAGATTAAAACGACATTTTTTAATATTGCTCTTTTGAACGATTTAATCGTCTAAAGCTAAAAGCTATAAAACGACGTTTTTATTAATCTGCTTTTTAACGCGTAACACATAAAAACGACAGACTTTTTTACAAACGCATTTTTTAATACTGCTTCTATTGCGATTTACCGTAAAACACAAAATACGAAAATTCTTATTTTAGCTAATTAGCACGTTTTATTTGAACTGCGATTTAACCTAAAAGCATGAACACAATTTTTTAAACAGCGTTTTTAGTTAATACTGCGTTTAACCGTAAAACGATTTCAACGATCTAAATTGCGTGATTATGCTTATTTTAGCAAAACAGCACGTTTTGAGCTTTATCGGCGTTTTAACGCGTAAAACAGCATAAAACGACGAATTTTTTATTATTCGTTTTTTATTAATATTGCTTCTATTTGAACGATTTCAACGATCTAAAATGCTTGAAAATGCTTATTTTATCAAAACAGCACGTTTTGAGCTTTAATCTGCGTTTTAAGGCGTAAAAACAGCATAAAACGACGAAATTTTTATTATTCGTTTTTATTAAATATTGCTTCTATTTGAACGATTTCAACGATCTAAAATGCTGAAAATGCTTATTTTTGCAAAACAGCACGTTTTGAGTTTTAATCTGCGTTTTAACGCGTAAAACAGCATAAAACGACGAAATTTTTATTATTCGTTTTATTAATATTGCGTCTATTTGAACGATTTCAACGATGTAAAATGCTTGAAAATGATTATTTTAGCAAAACAGCACGTTTTGAGCTTTAATCTGCGTTTTAACGCGTAAAACAGCATAAAAACGACGAATATTTTTATTATTCGTTTTTATTAATATTGCTTCTATTTGAACGATTTCAACGATCTAAAATGCTTGAAAATGCTTATTTTAGCAAAACAGCACGTTTTGAGCTTTAATCTGCGTTTTAACGCGTAAAACAGCATAAAACGACGAATTTTTATTATTCGTTTTTATTAATATTGCTCTATTTGAACGATTTCAACGATCTAAAATGCTTGAAAATGCTTATTTTAGCAAAACAGCACGTTTTGGAGCTTTAATCTGCGTTTTAACGCGTAAAACAGCATAAAACGACGAATTTTTTATTATTCGTTTTTCATTAATATTGCGTCTATTTGAACGATTTCAACGATCTAAAATGCTTGAAAATGATTATTTTAGCAAAACAGCCCGTTTTGAGCTTTAATCTGCGTTTTAACGCGTAAAACATTCGTTTTTATTATATTGCTTCTATTTGAACGATTTCAACGATCTGAAATGGATGAAAGGCTTTTTTCAACGATCTAAAATGCTTAAAACTTTAGCAAAACGTTTTCATTCAAAACAGCGTTTTGAGCTAACAGCTTATAACGCGAAAATTTTATTATTCGTTTTTATTAATATTCTTTTTTGAACATTCACGATCTAAAATGCTTAGCGATCTAATTCTTGCAAAAGCACGTTTGAGCTTTAATCTACGTTTAAGCGTGCGAAACGCATAAGAACGGAAATTTTATTATTCGTTTTATTAATATTGCTTCTATTTGAACGATTTCAACGATCTAAAATGCTTGAAAATGCTTATTTTAGCAAAACAGCACGTTTTGAGCTTTAATCTGCGTTTTAACGCGTAAAACAGCATAAAACGACAAATTTTTATTATTCGTTTTTATTAATATGCTTCTATTTGAACGATTTCAACGATCTAAATGCTTGAAAATGCTTATTTTTAGCAAAACAGCACGTTTTGAGCTTTAATCTGCGTTTTAAGCGTAAAACAATAAAACGACGAAATTTTTATTATTCGTTTTTTATTAATATTAGCTTCTATTTGAACGATTTTAGATCTAAAATGCTGAAAATGCTTATTTTAGCAAAACAACACGTTTTGAGCTTTTAATCTACGTTTTAGCGTAAAACAGCATAAAACGACGAAATTTTATTATTCGTTTTTTATTAATATGCTTCTATTTGAACGATTTCACGATCTAAAAGTGCTGAAAATGCTTATTTTAGCAAAACAGCACGTTTTGAGCTTTAATCTGCGTTTTAACGCGTAAAACAACATAAAAAACGAGAAATTTTTTTATTCGTTTTTATTTAAAATTTTCTATTTGAACGATTTCAACGATCTAAAATGCTTGAAAATGCTTATTTTAGCAAAACACACGTTTTGAGCTTTAATCTGCGTTTTAACGCGTAAAACAGCATAAAACGACGAATTTTTATTATTCGTTTTTTTTATTAATATTGTTTCTATTTGAACGATTTCAACGATCTAAAATGCTTGAAAATGCTTATTTTAGCAAAACAGCACGTTTTGAGCTTTTAATCGCGTTTTAACGCGTAAAACAGCATAAAACGACTATTTTTTATTATTGTTTTTATTAATATTGCGTCTATTTGAACGATTTCAAGATCTAAAATTTTGAAAATGCTTATTTTAGTAAAACAGCCGTTTTGGTGAAAGCTTTAATCTGCGTTTTAACGC
Source organism: Dalotia coriaria (assembly GCF_025399875.1). NCBI lineage: Eukaryota > Metazoa > Arthropoda > Insecta > Coleoptera > Staphylinidae > Dalotia > Dalotia coriaria. The sequence continues at coordinate 15,111 of NW_027047193.1, forward strand.
GTAAAACACATAAAACGTCGATTTTTATTATTCGTTTTTATTAATATTGCTTCTATTTGAACGTTCAACGATTTAAAATGCTTGAAAATGCTTATTTTAGCAAAACAGCACGTTTGAGCTTTAATCTGCGTTTTAACGCGTTAAAACAGCTATAATAACGACAATTTTTAATTATTCGTTTTTATTAATATAGCTTCTATTTGAAAGATTTCAACGATCTAAAATGCTTGAAAATGCTTTTTTAACAAAACAGCACGTTTTAGCTTTAATCTGCGTTTTTAACGTTAAAACACATAAAAGCGACAGAATTTTTATTTTCGTTTTTATTAATATTGAGCTATTTGAACGATTTCAACGATCTAAAATGCTTGAAAATGTTTATTTTAGAAAACAGCACGTTTGAGCTTTAATCTGCGTTTTAACGCGTAAAACAGCATAAAACGACAATTTTCATTATTCGTTTTTATTAATTGCTTCTTTTGAACGATTTCAACGATCTAAAATGCTTGAAAATGCTTATTTTAGCAAAACAGCACGTTTTGAGCTTTAATGCGTTTTAACGCGTAAAACGCATAAAACGACGAATTTTTATTATTCGTTTTTATTAATATTGCGCTATTTGAACATTTCACGATCTAAAATGCTTGAAAATGCTTATTTTAGCAAAACAGCACGTTTTGAGCTTTAATCTGCGTTTTAACGCGTAAAACGCTAAAAACGAAAATTTTTATTATTCATTTTTATTAATATTGCGTCTATTTGAACGATTTCAACGATCTAAAATGCTTGAAAATGATTATTTTCGCAAAACAGCACGTTTTGAGCTTTTAATCTGCGTTTTAACGCGTACAACGATAAAACGAGAATTTTTTATTATTCGTTTTTATTAATATTGCTTCTATTTGAACGATTTCAACGATCTAGAATGCTTGAAAATGCTTATTTTAGCAAAACAGCACGTTTTGAGCTTTAATCTGCGTTTTAACGCGTAAAACAGCATAAAACGACGAAATTTTATTATTCGTTTTTATTATATTGCTTCTATTTGAACGATTTCAACGATCTAAAATGCTTGAAAATGCTTATTTTAGCAAAACAGCACGTTTTGAGCTTTAATCTGCGTTTTTAACGCGTAAAACAGCATAAAACGACGAAATTTTTATTATTCGTTTTTATTAATATTGCGTCTATTTGAACGATTTCAACGATCTAAAATGCTTGAAAATGCTTATTTTAGCAAAACAGCACGTTTGAGCTTTAATCTGCGTGTTAACGCGTAAAACAGCATAAAACGACGAATTTTTTATTATTCGTTTTTATTAATATTGCTTCTATTTGAACGATTTCAACGATCTAAAATGCTTGAAAATGCTTATTTTAGCAAAACAGCCCTTTTGAGCTTCAATCTGCGTTTTAACGCGTAAAACAGCATAAAACGACGAAATTTTATTATTCGTTTTATTAATTTGCGTCTATTTGAACGTTCAACGTCTCTTTGTATTTT